>NC_051862.1:43775986-44008486 GCF_015732765.1 Culex quinquefasciatus | reverse complement strand
AAGAAAGAAGAAGGGACAAAGAGAAAATGTCTGAGGACGCGACGTCTTAAGATTCGCGCACACACACACACACACACACGTACAAAAATATCTCGAAGGTTTCTTTTTTTTGGAGCGGTCTTAAGGGCGCTCACAAGCACCAGAAAAAAAAAGAGAAGACGAAGAAGAAACGCGCCAAACAAATCAAGAGATGAGCACTTTTCTCTCAGTTTTGTTTTTCTTTTTGGGCAGAGTTACCATGTGATAAGGCTCTATCGTAGTTCTAGTCTGGCTGTGTGGAGGTGGAAGCTATTGCGTTAGGGGTGTGCTCGAGCGCACGTGTGCGTACAAGGCGCGACATTTCCCCAAGTAATGTGACGCTAATTCGAATAAATGAACGGTGTAACAGGGCAATTTCCTTGATTAAACAATTTAATCCAGTGTGCAATCCAAGATAGCTATGGTTTGCAGCTTTTTGTTGCCATTGAATAAACTAGTGCTGTCAATTCTGTCAATTCTGTCAAATCTGTCAACCCTGTCAATCCCTCAACAAAAAATCACTCACCATTAATGGGTTTAATGTCCCCGTTCGACTGGTGGGAGGATGCACTCGAGTTGGGCGTCGTCGACACCGTCGAAAGCGGCGAACCCGGCTTGATGTCCTTCGGAGTCGTGCTTCCGCCGCTGGACTTTTGCTCGCTCTTCACCGACGACGAATCCGGGTTGTTGTTGTTGTTGCTGGTGCTGCTGTTGTTGTTATTGCTCGACACCTTCTGCTGGGCGATCCGCTCCTGCTTCCGGAACTTGGCCCTCCGGTTCTGGAACCAAACCTGTGAATGCGAAGGAGCGTTGCATAAGTTGAGTTCATTACGCATTATTTGTTATGGAGATTTAATTTTCGCTCCTTAAAAATGCTTCCACCAAAAGTTTCTAACCTCACTTTAATCAGAGAAAGTTCTAATTAATATTTGACAGTGCTTAGCGCGGCAACACTCTTTCTGGATTTGTCTAGCAGAACAATAGAGAACACGATGGCAAGCAGTGCCAGTTATGTCGTGACATTTATTACCGACAGCACTTTACCCATTCCTTCAGAACCGGATCCGGTGGATCGCGTGGTTGGGGTTTATATTTTTCGAGGTTATGGTTCACTCTGGAAGAATTTCGTCATGGCAAGAGAAGCGAGCAACGGCGGCGATGTGGGAGAAGCAAATGAAATATTTAAATTAATTAGCTAATATTTACGTGCAGATTAATGAAATGACAATGAGTTTGGTCGGAACACTTTGAGAGAGAAACATGAATAAGATGGAGATTTCTATGCAGGAAACATAACACTCAATACAGCGTAGAGAGGAAAACGCTCTAAAACAAGTTGTAAAAAATTGTATTTAAATTTCGATAGATTTGAAGCCTACAACTGAATCGTAGGTTTTAGTTGTTAATGAGAACATTTAAACTAAATAACTAAATGTCTATGGACAATTTGTTTCAATAAAAATAAATTTTGAAATTGAACTGAAAATTATTTAGAATCAAGCGGAGAAGAAGAATCAAGCTGGTAATCGTCCATATTTTCCATGTATTAAGGCCGTTGCAAATATTTATGTTGCCCCCCCCCCCCCCCTTCCTTCAAAACCGCTCCGAAAAATCAGGGGGCAAAAAAATATTTTTTTCAAAAAGCTTCAAAATTTTAAAGAAAACAGATATCTATTAACTGGAACAAATTTTAAAGGTATTTTCCCGCGTTTTCAATCATATTTAGCATGTCTAAATCAATCAATTATTTTCTTCAATTTTGTGGAATTGCAATTTACAGTACCTCAAAAAGTTTTTTTTCGGCGAAAAAAAATATCTTCAATACTCTGATATGTATTTTGAAAACAAATGATTGCAAATCAACTGGGCAGGTGTAAAATGCATTTTAAAACACTTTTTTTATTCAAATGTTAGTACCATGGCTTGCTATTTGAATTTTTATATTTTTTTTTTTATTTTTTAATTATTACTTTTCGATTCTGTTATTTTTGGTAGATAAGTGACATTTTGGTCTCATTCGACCCATTTTGGGGTCCCAGAAGTCCTTTTTTATGAAGTACGTAAAAAGTTACGCTTAAAAAATATATATATTTAATAATGCTTTTTGAAAAAAAATCATTCATAATGTATATTTTTTGAAAGCTATCAGAAAGACCTTTCCGACAATCCCAAAAAATTAAGATCTTACAACCCTATGTAAAGTCATGATTTTCGAAGCGGAACTAAATTATTTGGATAAAAATTATGTCCGAGTGAATCATGCGACCCATCGACATATATAGCTATGCCCTGCTCATGTACTTTCTCTTAAGAGGTTACATACATGTAGAAAATCACAAAATTTTAAATATATTGCAGAACGTTTGTAAAATCCACTCAAAGGATCATTTTTAATCACTCCTTCATTGTTATCCGAGCATTCGTTGGTGAAGGTTGTCTGAATCAACATGACTCGTCGCGTCCCGGCGCAAAACGCCGGCAATATTGCCCTACCTGCGGCTCAAGCAGGCAAAAAAGTGGGAATTTCCAAAAGGAAGGTTGAGGCCTCAACTGATGGCCAAAAACCGGGAATTTCCAAAAGGAAGGTGCTTTTGGAAGTGACATCGAACAGCAAAAAGACGAAAAAGAGCGACGGTACTGTACCGATGGATGAGGAGGAGGAGAACTCTTCATCGCACGAGGAGCAGCTTTTGAAGAACAACAAGTTCGCTGGACTGCCTGACGAGGACCAGGTAGCGGAAGCAAAGGAGAATGAAGTGAAACAGCGAAAGGAGAAACTGCCTCCTTTTTATGTGAGGCAATCAGCAGCAACGATCGACTTTCGAGCGGGGCTGGTTGAACTCATCAAGTCTGGGAAAGTCCAAGGCAACATTCGTCTGTGTCAGGACGGATTTAAGGTGCTGGTGCAATCCAGGCAGCACTATCAACTGGTCAAGGATTACTTGACCGAAAACGAGGCGGAGTACTTTACCCATGATGTCGTCATGGATAAGCCGTACAAAATCGTCGTCAGAGGTCTGTACGACATGCCAGTGGAGGAATTAGCTGCCGAGCTAAAAGTTTTGAAACTGGATGTGTTGGCCGTGCACAAAATGAGCCGACGCAACAAAGACATCAAGTACCGTGACCAGCTCTACCTGCTGCATTTGGCTAAGGGATCGACGACGCTTCCTGAGCTGAAGGCAATCCGAGCGGTTTTCAACATTATCGTGTCGTGGGAGCGATACCGACCAGTGCATCGTGACGTCACACAATGCTTCAACTGCCTGGGCTTCGGGCACGGAGGTAAGAACTGCCACCTGAAGCGTCGTTGCGCCAAATGTGGTACCGATGCGCACATCACATCCCAGTGCATCCAAGATTCGCTGGTGAAGTGCCTCAACTGCAACGGTGAGCACTCGTCAACCGACCGAAAGTGCCCCAAGAGAGCTGAGTTCGTGAAAATTCGGCAGCAAGCATCGACGAAGAATCAGCCTCAGCGTCGTAGAACTCCTCCAGCCCTGGTGGAGCAAAATTTTCCACCTCTTCAACCGCGACGCCAGGTCCCGAACTTGGCACCGTTGCCGTTGGATCCCAGGAAGAGAGCTGAGATGAATCATCCACGGCCGGGTTCCAGCCAGGAGCCGAGACCGCCACCACCGGGCTTCAGCCAGGAGCCAAGACCAACCCAAGAACCAGCAGTTGAGGAAAATGGTAATGATCTTTACACCTCAACCGAACTCCTCAATATTTTCAAACAGATGTCCGCTGCACTGCGTGGATGCAAAACCAAGACCCAGCAGATTGAAGTGCTGACCTCGTTCGTCATCCAGTATGGATCGTAGGTCCCTCAAGCTGCTGAATTGGAACGCTTGCTCCATTAGGAGGAAGAACTTAGAGCTGGTGGATTTTCTTCGCGAGAAGGAGATCGACGTAGCTGCCATCACGGAAACTCATCTGAAGCCCGGTGAAAAAGTTTATCTGCAAAACTACAAGATCGCGACGCAGCTCGACAGGACCACCTCTGGAGGAGGAGGTGTGCTTGTCGCTGTTCATCGTGATCTCAAGCCACGCCGGCTGCCACACTTTAAGCTGGACATCATCGAGGCCGTTGGAGTGGAAATTCCCACTTCGGTTGGCCCAGTACTCTTCATTGCTGCATACTGCCCACGTCAGGTGAATGCCAGAGATGGTTCAGCAGCAAAACTGAAGAGCGATATCCAGAAGCTGACACGGCGGAGCGCAAAGTACATCATCGCTGGTGACCTCAACGCGAAGCATGAAGTTTGGGGCAACAGCAGGAGGAATCGGAACGGAGTGATTCTGCACAACGATCTGCAAAACGGATACTACAACGTTGTGAGTCCGGATCGTCCAACGAGGGTGGCTCGGTCTGGGAATCACTCAATCATCGATTTCTTCATTACCAATATGGCTGAGAACGTGGCTCATCCTGAGGTGTTTGAAGAGTTGAGTTCTGATCACTATCCGGTGGTTGTGGAGGTTGGAGCTTCCGTTACTCCGCAGCGGCAACCAACCCGGAAAGATTACCACAACGTTGACTGGCAGCAGTTTCAGCAAGTGGTAGACAGCAACATCGACTATGATCAACACCCGGAAACTTCTGCTGATATTGATCGTTCGCTGGAGGTGATCCAGCAGGCTATCAACCAAGCAGAGGCTGCCAACGTTCGGGAGGTTCCTGTTAATTTTAAGGTAACTGATATTGACGTAGATACTAAACACTTGATTAGACTTAGGAATGTTTATAGGAGACAATATCAACGGACTGGGGACTATGACAAAAGATTTCAGTTAACAATTTGAACAAAATCATACAAGACCGACTTGACAATATCAGAAATCAAGAATTTTCAAAACATGTAAGCCAGCTTGGGAATTATTCAAAACCATTTTGGAAACTTTCAAAAGTTCTTAAAAACAAACCAAAGCCTATTCCTCCTCTTATTGTTGAGGATTCTCCTTTGATTACATCCGAGGAAAAGGCAAATGCACTTGGGCTTCATTTTGTTAGTTCACATAATCTTGGCGCTTCCATGACCAGCCGTAAAGAAACATCAGTTGCCAATAGTATTTCAACAATCAATGACTCTACCTTTGAATTTCCTGCAGATTCCCATGTTTCTGGTGAGGAAGTCAAAGTTGCAGTTAAACAAATGAAAAATATGAAAGCTCCTGGCTTTGATAACATTTTAATCTAGTGTTGAAAAAACAGAGTGATCAGTTCTTTCAACATCTAGCCAATATTTTCAATAAATGTTTGCAACTTGGTTACTTCCCCACCAATTGGAAGCTGGGCAAAGTCATACCAATTTTGAAGCCTCAAAAGATCCAACATCGCCAACAAGTTATCGTCCCATTAGTCTTTTGAGTAGTCTGTCCAAACTCTTTGAGAAGGTCATCTATTCAAGGCTTTTGGATTTTACCAACGATAATAATATAATTTTGAATGAGCAGTTTGGCTTCCGAAAGGGCATAATACTGCTCATCAGCTTACGAGAGTAACTAAAATCATCAAGCAGAACAAGCTTGAGTCTAAATCAACTGCTATGGCTTTGTTGGATGTTGAGAAGGCTTTTGACAATGTTTGGCATGATGGTTTGATACATAAACTGTATTTATACGGTTTTCCAATGTATCTTATCAAAATTATCCAGCACTATCTTTCGGAGAGATCGTTCAGGGTTTTTCTGAATGGGATTGCTTCTGGATTATTCAACATTGATGCTGGGGTTCCCCAAGGAAGTATTCTTGGCCCACTTCTGTACAATATTTTTACATCTGATTTGCCTACTCTTCCTGGTAATGGTGTGTTGTCACTTTTTGCTGATGACACTGCCGTTATTTATAAGGGTAAAATAACCAGATATTTAGTTGGCCGTCTTCAGAAGGGTCTTGACGTTCTTTCCGAATACTTTGGCGACTGGAAAATTCGCATAAATGCAGCCAAAACTCAAACCATCATTTTTCCACTTTCCAAATCGGCCCGATTTGTCCCAAAGGATGATGTTTTGATTAAAATGAATGATGTTTCAATACCCTGGTCAAAGGAAGTTGTCTATTTAGGTCTCATACTTGACTCGAAACTATTGTTTCGACAGCATGTAGATAAAATATTGAACAAGTGCAGCATTCTCATCAGGTGTTTGTATCCTTTAATTAACAGAAAATCAAAGTTATCTTTGAAAAATAAGCTAGCAGTTTACAAACAAATAATTTACCCCGTTATTGAGTATGCAGTACCTGTTTGGGAGTGTTGCGCTAGAACTCATAAATTGAAGCTCCAGCGTGTCCAAAACAAGGTACTCAAAATGGTTTTGAATGTTCCTGGCTGGACAAGATCAAGTGAGGTTCATGAATTAGCAGAAGTAAAAATGTTGGATCAGAAGATTCAAGAAAAATGTTTGAAATTCAGGGAAAAATGTGCTATATCTGAATACCCCTTGATTCAAGGATTGGTTTAGTTTATGGTAAGATTAAGTTAGTTTTAGGTTAGGTTATGTTTTCTTAATTTTTTTCTTCATTGTACCTAGTGTTACAAAAATGATAAATCATCTACTTTTAAAGTTATGAATATGAACAGTGTTTAAATCACGAAAAGCAAACTAAAGCTGAAGAGCCACAGCTGACCACTTATTATGTAAACCAAATGTAATTATTATAAGAAAGATTCAATAAAGTATATTTAATTCAAAAAAAAAAAAAAAAAAAAATAATCACTCCTGAAAGGGTCATGAAGATTTTTCGTGATAAAACTGAGCAACAGACAATTTAAGTTCAAAATTTTGCAATGCGTAAAGCGGGCTGTCAAACTTTGTTGGCGTTTTGCCTTCCTCACCTCAATGAGGAAAGGCTATAAAATCACTCGAAAAATGAACTTCTTTATTCGACTTCGTCGACCCACCTTCACGTATACCTATCGACTCAGAATCAACTTCTGAACAAATGTCTGTGCGTGTGTCTGGATGTGAGTCCGCGCACCGAAAAATATGCACACGATTTGGATCGTTTTGGTCTAATTCGATCCGTCTTGGGGTCCCACAAGACCCTAGTTAATATTATGATGTTTAGAAAAGTACTTCAAAAGTTATGCTAAAAAATGATTTTAGTTGAACTTCGGAAGGTTGTAAAAAGGGTGGTTTTTGTAAGAATACCCGTCATGCTATACATTTTAAGAAAGGTATTTGAAAGACCTTTCCAACGCGTTAAAGAGATTTAAGATCTGACAAATCCATCAAAAGTTATAAGCACTTAAGTGATATTTGTACACCTTTTTGATTCTGGATCTCAAATATTTTGGTAAAAAGTTGTCCGGATCTATCATGCGACCCATCGTTGGATAGGTAATCAAAAGACCTTCCCAACGAGCCTGAAAGATTGAAGATCTGACAACCCCATCAAATGTTATAGTAACTTTAGTGTTTTTAATACACGTTTTTTGAGACCGGATCTCAGATATGTGTAGTGTATTAACTTTATGAATGCAAGGAAGGCATCAACCACCTAAAGGTGGATTAAGTAACTTTTTTTTTCTAAACCCCGAGTGGATTTGCGGGTGCCTCGATATCTCGAGGTAGGATGGACCAAATTGGCTGAAATTTGAGGTAAAGACTCTCAAGATGTATCCCGTGTGCATGACGAAGCCAATTTTTAAATACAGCTTAAAAAAAAAACAAAATTTAAAAACTAACCGTTTTTATGAAAAACACAAAAATATTTTAATCTTTTTTTTTAAATAAACTCTTTGAAAATCGGGCTTTGTCATGCACACGGAATCGATTTAACGAGTCATCACCAAAATTTTGAGCCGGTTTGGTCTAGACAGTGTTGAGATATCGCGGCACCCGTTTTTTGAAACTGCTCTAACATGAAATTGCGATAACTCAATATCGTCAAATTTGTTTTGTTAGAAGGTGAAAATGTACATTTTAATGCCATGAAAACAGTATGAAAAAAATTGAAGTGTGTGCTCATACTAACCTTTGACCGATATACATGTATGTAACCCCTTATGAATTTGATTTTAGAGAACATATCCAGAGTTTTTCAAAGGTCCAATAAGCTAATGTGTTTTATATAGTAATAGAACCTTTTTAAATAAAACTCTAGATTTGAAGTTGAACATTGTTGTTTGAAATAAGAAAATATTATTAATGTTAGGAAGGCACCAACCACTTTAGGGTGGATTAAAAAGCGTTTTTGATTAAAAACCACCTTTTTAATTTTAGCTAAATCAATACAACTTTGTCCTACAGCTAACTTGAACAATCCAACGTTAAGCTATATTTACTCCTAAAATTATCACCAAACAGGTTGTTTAATTTTCTCCAGTTGACTGCATCTGTTTTTCATTTGCCACCTGGTAAAACTTCCAACCACCACCCATCCCCTCCACCATTTGGCAGCATCCAGTAAATGAAAAATCATTGGCGTAACATTTGTCATACCTCCTCCTCCCTTCCCCCTCTCTACCAACAACCTAGAAAGTTAGGGGTGACAAGCAGACTGGCAGCCAGCACAGCCGCCAGAGCAGCAGCAGGCACTTTGTTGCCATGACATCACACACACACGGACTTGCTCACTTGCTCATTGTTGTTTGCCCTGTGAAAATAAAACAAACTCAAACAATGCCCCACCACCACTGACTTCCCCCTCTCCCACAATGGCGATGATGATGACTGAGCTGCTCCACTGCCCTTTTGCAGTGTGTGTGAGTGTGATGGCACCCAAAATTGTATGTGTGATTTGTGTTGACACTTTAAAGCTACTGTCATTTTTGTGACTTTGTTTGCTTTCCTAAATGAAGCAACCGGCTTGCTGTGTGTGTATGTGCGCTCTCTCTAACAACTGTTGTCTCCCCCCAAACATCCGAAATTCGTTGATTTGAGCAATTATTGATTGTTTTACAATTTTTCGCCGAAAATCCAACTTGATGCCAGCTCGCCTTCCCCTCCAATTTTCCACAAAATTCCAACTTGCGCCCGCCCAACCGAACGAAAATCGTCAAATGAGCCAACACAAAACGTGGTCCCCCGCTTGACCCGAATCCTTGGCAGCTGCTGAATTTTAATGCAATTAGCCAATCGTTTGTCCACTCACTTTTCGTTTGCGCAAGTGGGAGGGGGGAGGAGGATGGGAAATCTTCCCGAAAACGATTTTTTCAGTGTGTGTACGAGAGGGAAAAGTTTTTTTTCTTTCCCAGCACCATCTTAAGAAAAGCGTCTTTGGTCGGTGGCTAAAGATGGCGATTTAAACAACTGTCACATGGTGGGGCACACTCACACGTGTACAAAACATAATGGAGGATACGATGAGGGCCATTTTTGTTCTTCTTTTCTCTTTCCAATAAGAAAAGAAACAAAACTTCCAAGAACACGGAGGACGAAGGAGTTGTTTCTTGTTTGACTTTCTTAATTTATTATTTGATTATAAATGATTAAAATAAACAATTCATTTGAGGGGGACTTCGAGATCGGAATTCGGAACGAAAACGCCACCGCCGTCGTCTTTCCTTCGATTGACCCCTGGAAAGAAAGTGGACATCGAAGAATGACCAACTTCGACGGCCGCTCCCTCCCACCCCACCCCTTGCCGGTTAAATTGGGTCCGGTTTTGGCGTTCGGAAATGATGTTGTTTTTCTTTCCAATTGTAGTAAAATTGATATTCATTGTCAACCAAGGGAGGAATCCAATCGAAAAGATTGGGAATCGGAGCAGTTATGCCATCTAGCACCTTTATTTCAAATTTCTTATCTTTATTTTTTGTTTATTTGGTATGTTTTTTCCATCTTGCTTTTATTTTTTTGCAATTTTTATTTCAGCTGGATCTAAAATGTCAATTTATTAGCCCATTCCGAATGCGAAAGAATATCAAACTATTCAAGGCTCAGCATTGCAAATTTCATTGAAAACAGCTTTGAGAACCATTTTACTGCACACTTTCATATCTTTAAGCAAGTGACTTAGTAAACATTCTCGGAATTTGCTCTACTGAATTTCGGTAAGAAAAAACTCTATAAAATAATAACAATATTTTGACAGCTTTGAATATATTAACACATCAACATTAACACGACTATTTTTTGTAAATATTAATTGAAAACAAATCTGAGAATTTGGTGTATATTATCAAACGTGAACTTTGGAGACCTGGCAAGTGTTACCGTGAAACGAGGTGTTTTTGAATGCCGGTGAGACTTTTCATGGCCTATTTATTGTGAAATCAATAATGCGAATGAATATGAACTGCAATGTTTGAATCATAGTGAACTTGGAAAAGAAGTGTTATTTTTTTTATGTTTTTGAAGTAATTTAACTGTAATAGTGGAAAATCATAAATTTTTGAAACTGGATTCAAAAATAACTTCTAAGAATTTTTAGAAAAAAATAGGTTTAAATTGAACAAAGTGAATATTTCTTAAATTGAGTAATAATTACATTTTCCCGATATTTTTTAATTGGAAGTCCTGCTTAAATGAATTTAAAGCAAAATTGTGACTTAGTTAAGGAAATAATTTAATATGAAAAAAGAACCTAAATAGCATACCGTTTCTTTTACCCAAATAATTTAATCTTCACACTGTTTAAGCAAAATTTGCAGAAAATGCTGTTATTATCATAATAACCCTGAAATGCAAAATTTAAATTCCCTGCGCGATGTTTTTTTAAAGCACTTTTGAGCAATTCTTTACATAATCAAAAGATTTCATAATATTTTTTTATATTTTACTTGGATTTTAGTATAAGTTTCCAAGAAGCCTTTCCATCCCTTTAAAAATGGTTTGTAAATATTCAAATATCTGTATCGTGTGAAAAAGTTTTCTGATCGTTTTGGTGTCTTTGGCAAAGTTGTATGTATGGATTGGTAAGAAATATTGAGAAACAAATATTTTACTATCTTTTTTATAACTGAAAGTGGAATTCCCAAATTTCGTGATTTTAGGTTTTTGAACTTTTATTATATGATTTTCGAAAATGTGCATTCATAAGCACTGTTTTGAAAAATCGAAAAAAAATATTTTTTTTGTTTTTTTTTTTCAAAATTGAATAAAGTAAGGTGAGCAATTCTCTACGAAATCGGTCTTTTTTCTTCAATTTTAATTTTTGTATTTTTTTAATCCGGCTGAAACTTTTTTGATGCCTTCGGTATTACCATATATTATTTTTCAAAAGTGGGCAATCATGTGCAGTAATTTAAAAAAAATAAAAATAGATTTAACTTGAAAACGGTGCACTTTATCAAAATTTCACTAAAGTACTTTTCGATTGCAAATTTGATTTTACATCGAAAAATAAAGTTGAAAAATTTTTGCGGCCAATGTTTCGATTTTTTCAAAAAAATCAGTATTGATTAAAAAATTCATATCTTGATCAAAGATATTTTGCACAATCTGGAAATTACTGAAAAGTTGGCATTTGATGTCCTCTAAAACATATCAAAAAATGATAAAAAATAAAAATAGTGTTTTTTTTTTGCAAATCAAGTTTTAGTGACAAAAAATTTAATTAAAAAATCACCATTTTTTTTTACCTTGTAACATTTTTTTCCAGTGTAGTCCGTATTCATACCTACAACTTTGCCGAAGACACTAAATTGATAAAAAAATTCAATTTAAAGATACAGATTTTTGAATGTTCATACATCATTTTTGTATGGACAGCTGCCGAATTTGCATGGAAAATATATGAACAAACTAATGATGCAAAATGGCTTCTTTGGGCATACCGAAGGCACCAAAAAAGTTTCAGTCGGATTAAAAAATACAAAAAAAAAATCGAATGACCGAAATCTGAGAGAACTGCTCAGGTAGGGGAACTAAACCATTTTCAGCCTATTTCTGTTATCGGATTATCAGCACTTTGATCATGAATTACAGCTGTCATAAAGTGTTTTTGGCTGTTCCAAAGTAATAAATAGCTCAAATAAAAGTGAGCAAGCAACTCTCCATTGTTGATACATTTGAAAATGTTGATTTAATAGTGGAAAACGGCAAAAGTGATGAGAATCGACCGAACGGCTTAAAGTGATTAAAATGTTTATGTTTCCCCTACTTAACGAATGCAAATTTTATTTTAACTTAAAAAATATGCATTTTTTGTGTGGGATTGCTTTTTGATGTTATCAGTTTCAAAAAACGGGTGCAATGATATCTCAGCACTAGTTTGACCAAATCGGCTCAAGGACTTAAACCATTCCCGTGTGCATGACGAAGGACGATTTTCAAAAAAAAAGGTTATATGAAAAATAGATAATACTATTTTTTTGTGAAAATAATGTCAGTTTACGATTATTGTATTTAAAAAAAATCAAACTCGGGCTTCGTCATGAACACGGGATATATCTTGAACAGGGATGGAATATCGCAAAAAAAAAACATTTTCGCTTGCGAATTTCCTTCACCCACAATAGAGAGAGAAGAGACAAAACATGCAGTAGAAAATTGCACCACCTAAATTATTTTTTTTACACACATTGCCAACTACAAAAAGTGACAGGTCATTTTTTGACGAGTGACATTATACCTGCAAGTCTAGTATAGAAATAGATGTTCTGACGAATGATCAAGATAATGATTCATTGAGTTTCTTTTTAGCGATCTTTCGTGCGCGAGAGAGGAGAGCCAAGCTCCGATACGATTTTTTCTCAAGAGTCTTTCTTTTGATGATTATTCTTCCATCGCTGGTCTTGAGAGTTTCATACTATTTCGAGATATCGTGGCATCTGTAAACTAACTCGGTGTTTCGAGAAAAACGCTCAGAAAGTTTGACAGTTTGCTTGGCGCATGGCCAAATTTCAAGCTCAAATTCGACTTTGTTTGTGATAGGTGACAGAACACTCCAATCGTCTTCGCCATGGCAACCTGATTTTGATATTTTACTTTCGATCGTTTCACATTCTAACGAATGAGTGCTTCGCAAAGTCACTCACACAGTCATTGATTTTCCTCTAAAAAAACAATCGCTCAGTGAAGGATCGTTTGACATTCTACCGAGATTCCGATCATCTCTCTCGTGATTATATGACTTCTGTCACCACGCAGCAAACACATGCACGGAGAAAAAAAAAGTTCCCAAAATCGTGAACAAGCGTTCATGAAAATGGGAACCACGAACAAAGTGTTCAAATTTCATGGTACGTTTTTCAAAATCGCTTGTTCACGATTTTTTTCAGTGACAAATCCCTTTTCAAGTATTGCTTTCAAGAGTGATTGGAAATCATATTTTTAGATGATTTAATAAATTTTCTGTAGTATGATTTTTGAGATTCTCTGTGGCTTAAAAGAGCCTAGAAAAATATTGAAATTCTGAAAATACAAATTTTGAGAATTACACTTTTTTTTAAATGCGTAAATTGTATAGAGACTTGTATGGGCAAACTAACGATGACATTTTTCTAATAATATATCCATGTAGGTATGTAATTTTTGCAAGATCCGATTTACAAAGAGTATCACGGATCGATCTGAACCAAAAGCAGACAGATTGTTGAAAATTTGAGTAAACTAGCATGTATTTGGCACAAATTTGACGTCTTATGACAATTAACAAACCGCTGTGACATTTCATGAATGATTAAATAGAGATATGCTTAAAGCCCACAGTACGTTTCTAATTTTTATTTTATGATTAAACCGCAAATTATTCACTCCCGAAAGCAGCAGCACACCTCAGTCCAAAATTTTCCTGCAGTTCAGTGGTGGCCACGGGGTTTGATTATTAAAATTTATTTCTACACAAGCGCGAAACCACCGACCGGTGGAAAATTATAATGTTTGGAATGGCCACTCCACGTGGTGATTCCCGGGCACCAGGAGGGAAACCTTTTCGAGAATGGATTTTTTTGTACCTCCTCATATGGCTAGAGTTGCCCGTCTGCTTCTGCTGCTGCTACACATTTGGTCAAATAATCGTAACTTTTGGGAGCATATGTGCAAAAATGGCCACAATCAACGCGCAGATGAGCAGCATGCCATCGTTGTTGCTGGCCAGACTGCTGCTCTGCTCGCTGATGCCGTTGCAATTTCAAGCTAAGTAATGAGTGTAATTTTACGGCAATAACACTCTTCATATCGCGCCGGTCGTCATAAACTTTAATGTGGCCACTGCAAATTGACCATGGAGTGTGCATATAATTGGCAGGATGGCCAGGTGACCGCCACCACCACTTCTTCATGCGCCTCCACGAGCTATGCCTAAACTGCTCAATTATTTATCGGAAAATCCTGGATCAGCCGGATCCAGACCGAGAGGAGAACTGTCGGAGGAAAAATGGCGACTAGCTGCCAACAAACCGCATAGCCATGCCCTCAAAACCAATAAATTATGAAGCCACAAAAGTCGGACCAACCCCATCTAAACACACAACCCGGTTGCCGAACCCCACATTGACATCAAATAATCTCTGAAACAATTTAAATAATTAGTTGATCCACTGGGAGCTGAAAATTTGTATAGAAAATGACACACGTCCTGGGGGCCAACAGGAAAAAAAAAACATAAACCCGTCCGATATTAGGAGAGGGTTTGAGAGGTGTTAGGACGCTGGGAGTGCCCAGAATTGGCAATAAATTTGCGTCCGGACAGATAGACTGCGGATGCACTGTGGATTGAGTTTGGTTTGTGTAGCTCCGCAGTACAACCCCAACTAAATCGGACATGTGAAAACTAAGTGAATCCAATTTGGTGCACCGGTTTCGATGGAATAGAAAGAGCTGCCCGGGTTGTTGAATAAACTATGAGTGGAATTAATTTGTAGAGTTTTGGGATGCGACAGACCAAAGGAATAGTTTTGGTATAGAATGTTTGAATTTAAATATGAATACTTGGAGAATCTATTGAAGGACTAAACTTTGATGAATTATTCCATAAAAACAAGTTATGTATCACAGCAAGCAATAAAAGCTTTCCTGAGCATTATCCTTATTTTTAGGTCACCCCTGGGAGACCGATTGAACCGACTAATCGCTCCAAGAATCGCTCTCAAAAATCCCTTCAACTATCACTTTGGGAGCAAACCCAAAATCTTTTTCTCCTCTGCTCAGCCAACCGTTTATCCGTACCGAAACCCAAATAAATAATTAATACCAAATCCTCCGCCCGCAAGTGGCACTAATTCGATCCTAATTCGATTTGCATTCCAGCAGCAGCAAAAAGATCGCAGCAGTCGCATGCTTGGTTGGGTTTCTGGTCCAAGAAATCCCAAAACCCCAGTAGACGCGCGGAGAAAGGTCGTAAAGAAACCACCGATTTTTATAGTTTATAGCCATGGCCTGCTGCCTCGCCAACGTTGATTAAATTATTGGCCAGAGGGAAAAAGTTTTATTTGCTAAATTTGGCTTGAATGTTTAAAAAGTTTCCGAAAATGCGCGTATGTGAAGCATCGAAATGTTCCAATAAATATTTTTACGACCATTAAAACTCGCACGTACGCACGGCCATAAAAAGTTCTTTGAAGAACACCCACAAAAAAAAAAGATTCTGAAAAATCCCCGGAAAACCTTTAAGCGCCACCACCCAAGCAGAGAAAAGTCGAACGGGAAAAGTTGACAGATGGTGCCGGCGCCCGGAGTTGCCCTCGAGGTGGTGCCGATTTTTGGTGGCAGCAAATAAATGTCAACTTTGTCGGGGTTTTAGCCGCGACACCCCTCGCTCATTAGAAACGGGGTACCCCCGGCCAGACAACATAATCAATTGTCGGGGCGCCGGGCTGGGTGAGGGTTCAAGCGGGGCAAACTGACTAGCAGCTATAAACTAAATGCAGAAGTTGGGCCGAGCAATGTTTATCCTCTTAGCGGGTATAACGAAGCACTTGTGCCAATATTTTCACTTCATCATCTCGCCTTTTGATAAGGAAAAGTGGAGAAAGGAATAGGGTCAGTTACCACTTGTTTGACGTTTTATTGATTTTTTTTTTCAAAATCTAGCAAAACAATGTAATTGGGCCGATGTCGAAGTGTAAACAAAAAGTCTATCCTGCTCGATCCTGATGTAAATATCAACTGACGTGAGCCCCCCCCCCCCCCATCGGTCCATTTACATTGTTTTGCTTGAAATGTTAAAGCCCAAACTTATGAGGATTTTCCGTGTTTTGTCGGTAACTTTTGTTTAACAGAAAACTTAATTTCTTATGTTTAAAGAAACAATAATAACTTTTTAAAGATTAATTTTAGGGTCCAATTCAATGTCCTCTTCTTGTTTTTGTTCGATTTGCTTTATTATTGTTTGCTTTATTTGTATGTATGTATGTATGATCCCCATACCCGCAGGCAACTTGGTCCTGGAACACATGTGAGCGCTAGGTGAACAATTCGATCATCTTTTACTCCATAATCTGTACACCCACGTGCATAAGTTTTTTTGCACGAATTTTAATGCTACAAATACCGGCGCATAAATCAAAATAGTTTCCAGTTTCCCTCCCCAAGCGCCGGAAATTTGTAGCGGGTGTAGGGACACTTCGCATAGACGCCCTTGCTCCCATCACGTCACTGAGGGTATGGAGCGACGAGAAATTAATAAGCATGCCCCCCCCCAGTCGAACCTTCATTAGAGAAGCAGGCAATCCACAACTCACAGCGAACGACCAAGGGAACACCCTACCGCGTATATAATAAGGTTGGCGTATTTGTCTTGATTGTTATGAGAGTATGATAGAATAAGTGATAAAGTGTTTGTGTTGAAAAAAAAGAACGGGCTCACCAAATTTGGAATCGGATCCTGGTCCATTTCATTTTTCAAGAAATTTTGAAACACGAACTTCACTTCCGGCTTCCAATGTAAAGATTCTCAGTTTTAGGATTTGAATCGCTTCCAACGACGTTTTGCTTCTCCTGCTGCTGCTGGGGAAAGCTGACCGTGGGGATAACCGGAAGGAGCACCAACTGTTGCACAGGTTGATGATGTTCTTGAGCAGGTGCGGATCGGTCAGCATGCAATTTTTGATAAACTGGTCCAGGAAGTCCTGACGATACTTTAGCACTTCTTGTAGAAGACTTGCCAGTTGGGTCCGATCAGCTCGATCATGCGTTTTCAAAGTTCTGGATGGCAATCAGCATCTTTTGTCGCAGCATGAACGCCGATCGGTACAGCTTGGCCGTTTGCGGCGCGAACTGCTTCGTCCGGTTGACTGGAACCACTACTTGAGCAATTCCATCACGAACAACACCATTGACCACTGCACTGATTAGTTCCGGAACCACTTTTAATTTTTTGGAACGAATATTCATGGAAAAAAAAAAAAAAAAAAAAAAAAAAAAAATTTCGCCTTAAATTAATTGCACAAATTGCATTAAAACAAAATGTAGGGTATAGCAATGAAATTGCCTTTTAAAAGGCCGTAACTCAAAATGCAGATTCTCAAAAGGCCGAAATTCAAGAGGCCCTAGCCTACCTAGTTACCTAGTGCTAGAAAATTATGGCTCCTTTTAAACAATTTTCAATACATAACTATGGTTTGTAAAAATAAGAAAAGCCTATTTAAGTTTTCCGGTTTATTTTGCTTTTATCCGCTGTATCTCAGCAACAAGAAGTCCAATTTTCATGGTTTTTAGCTGGGTGCTGAAAAGAAAAATGCGTAACGTAATTTTCGAAAGCCCCCCACTGCTTCTCACTAATACAACTGCACTACAGCTGTAAACATAAACAAAGTAGAGTGTTCAAGCTCAAGCGTGACTTATTTTGTGTTGCTGAAGTGAATTGTTTTAAAACATTTAGGATCTGTTGATGTTGAAGTTTTCGCTGAAAAATTAAGTGCTTCGCTTTTTTTTCTTCGTAGACTAAACAATGGGCGGCCAAAAGAGCCCTTTTCTGTTTTCCACGTGATGAAAAGTTGTGTCAAGAGTGGGTGGATATTTGTGAGCCGAATGAAGGTTCTGAGATTATGTATCTTCTAAGTGTATTGATAATATCGGAGTAAGATTAATCAATATTATTTGGCAGGTGCCAATCATAGTTATCGTTGCTAACTTTTGAAAAACGTCATAATCTAGGTTTTGCGTGAGACATATTGAAATGTCTACGACGAATTATGCCAATCTCGACATCAACCCTCTTCTTAAGATGTGTTGACTTCGAATGCTTTAAAAGCTCGACGCCATCGTTTTTTTTTTTCTTGATAAAATAAATTATAGATCGATCACAATACTTGTCACTTCTTGGTATAATTTTGCGGTTCCGTTTTGACAGTTCTAAATTGAGGCCGCTTTGCGAACCACTATTCTGCACCCAGGTTTTTATCTTACATTTTCTGAATTAGACAAAATAGAAATGGACACTGATGAACACTACCTTTAAAATTTGAGATTCGTCGAACTTTCTGTTAAGTACTTTTCTAAACATTTTTTAGATTGCATTTTGCTTTCCACAGTAAAAACAGATTCTGAAAAAAAACACCAAATCGATCAAAAAATTCCTCAAAAATCATTTTCCGAGGTGCGGGAGGAATGCACTAGAATTACAATTAATTTAATTTACATCAATTCAACGCCGATTTCGGGTAGCGAATGACCAAGAGTTATAATAGCTGCCAAAAATAAATGAATTTAGGACAACAACAACAACGCCGATATTGACAGATTTCTTCATTTCTAAAATGTCATATGAATGAGACTTAATTAATTTTTGAATCCCATTCAAAACTTCCGGGCCGATTTTTTTTTACTCACTTTTTATGATAGAAATTACGTCATATTTTGCTACGGTTCCATGTGTTTATCTCCTAAACACTACCATATGTGAACCTCGTTTGGGTGTCAGATGTCAAACAATAACATCGGTGGCAACCCAATCCCCTGTCAGCACCTCCCGCCAACACCGTTCCTCATTAATCGTCCGAAAATCTGCTTGTAAACACGACCGGCAATAAATAAAAAAAACATGCATTTAAGCGATATTTCACACTTGTTCTTTACCAGAGTAGATTTTTTAACACCATTGTGTCCTCTATTTAGCCGATTAGCTGGCTCATCCCTCACCCTTCGAGTAAATTTTACGTTTGCCGAGTTAATTGAATAAACATCGAAAACCATCAACAACCACCCCACCGCCGCTGGCAAAGTGATTTTCCACCCTCCTGCGAGCGCGATTCACGTAACGACTTAATAGGAAAACCCTATTATGCCTGACCAGCAAAGGAGATACACCTCATCTGCGCTTGTTGTTGTTGCTGATCATTCTCCACCCCTCTGATTGAGCCGCACAATTGCTGCAGGTCTTTCGAGGAGGGTGAGCAGCGGAACTGTATTATTTGGCGATTAACTAACAACTACCGGAGAGCCTCGGAAGCCATTTGACGACCCTATTGTAGGGTAGGATGGAACGATTCACTTTTGAGTTGCTGATTTTAAGGGTGAGCGGTGGAAATCACCTTCACATGTGTTCTTAATGTGATAATATCCATAAGAGTAACATTTGAATTGTTTCGGTAAAATAAGGTTAAAAACAATCCATCGTAAAAAAAATTTAGCAAATTTAAACTGTTTAAATTTGAAGTTCACTTAACACCATATTAGGCCTAACAACAAAACAATAGATCGTATCTTGTACTTTCTACAGATAAATCCTACAAATAAAAAGTAGCAAACCATAAAATCGTCAAGTCAAGCGGCTCACCAAGAGCTTTCTTCTTTTCCCTCTTCGCAGCACCGCGTGTGCGAATGTCAGAACATTGAAACAATTTAATTCATCACGAAAAATATCCTGACGATGGCGGCGACCACCCCCCATCGCAAAGGCTGAACCCGCTCCATCCTACTCAAACCCTTTCTCCCCAGGATAAGCAAAAAAAGGCAAAAGAAATGGTAACATTAAAGCTGTCTGTCTTAAAGTGGCTCATTTTATTTCTGTAGAAATTTCTTTCTCATAGCAAAAAAAGCTTGTTTGTTCTGTTTGTTATTTCTGTATACCCTTGATCAGAATGTTCGAGCTTCTAACAATTGAAGGACAAAGTCGAAATCCCCAAATTCGAAGGCCATAATGGACCTGGAGGATTCGACACCCGGTACCCCGAACAGTCTAAATTCATTTCCTAATGAAATGAATAATTGATTGAACTGTAAGGGAATCGGCTGCTGAAGCTGGTGGTGTCTTTTGCTTCGACGCTGCACGGTTGGTCATCGTCGTCGTCCTTGCCGTCGATACACAACACCACACAGCAGCACAGGGGAAAAGGATCGAAACAGCAATCACGAGGGATAAGGACAATATCGGGGACCATCGAGAGTTAAAGTCCGACTAGGCTTTTAGAAGCAGGTCTGGACGACCTTTTGTGATTTTTCTACTGAAATACCTGCTAAAATATATAAAAAATGCTTTTATCCTTGGTATGCGAAACAAACGAAAGATGATTTCCTTATATTGATTTTAAAATAAAAAAGGAGCCCTGAAAATTATGTAAGCAAAACGAGGAATTTATGTCGATGTGATTTTTAGCACTTAATCATTAAATTATAGTCCCTCATAAGTGATTTAAATAGATTTTTTGCAATTCCGTCGTGAAACTATTTACTTTTCCTGTCATTCTTGAACGACGAAATAGCCTACTTTTCTGTACCAAAAATAAGAAAATCGAATAGCAACACTTTTCAAAATAAATACTGAAAAGTTCTACTTTTCAGCACTCAAATGGTTGTCAAATGGATGCACTTGTTTCGAAAAATAACACTTTTCAACATTTTTTTGATTCAAACGATTTATTGACAAAATGCATGTAAATTTTACATAAAATTTTAACCAGTGTGTGTTTTTTGGAATTGCAAAAAATGGTGTATGGAACTCGTTGCAAAACTTGATTTTTTCAGCACTCTTCGTATTTATCCAACTCGGTGAACCTCGTTGGATAAATGTACGACTCGTGCTGAAAAAATCCTCTTTTTGCAACTTGTTGCATAAAACACTATTTCAGCTTATAGATTTAAATTAAGTATTTATAACATTTTTGAAAAAAAATGATTCAGATCCCGATCAGACGGAAATAACTTCGGAATAACATTTTGTGTTATTTGAAAATACTAGTCCAATAACATTTTATGTTATTTATAACAAGTTTTGTTATTCACCGTTATGATTTTTTTTTGTTATTGGATTGTTATTGAAATAACAGACTTATAACATCTTAAGTTATTCTTCGAACAAATCTTTGTTATTTTAACAACTAATCCGATCATCCCAATAACAGTTGGAGGTATTCTTCCATAACAAATAATGTTATTCCCAAATTCGTTTGGCTTTCAACAAATATCACACCAATAACAAATTTTGTTATGATAACATAAACCCTTATGCAAACATGGATTTTTCAAGAAGTTTCCATAACACTTTCTGTTATTTTAACAGTATTTGTTATTGAAATGGCATGAATTTTGTTATTACCGTTTGCCCGGGATAACTCAATTTGGTATTTATGTTGCATGGATATGCAAATAATAAGGATTTTTAATACTTTTTTTTATGATTATAGAAAATGATATGAATTACGAAATCAATGATTTAATAAAACTTTTGATGTCTTAACTTGATGTTATTTTGCCTTATTGAAATTGATGATATTTATTACAAAAACTGTAGAATTTTGGCTGGTGGAACCGTCGATGGTTGAATATTACCTCTTTTATGTAATTTTGCCTAAATTATTGCGTAAAAATTTAAAATTCAATGAATACGGTGAAAATTCTACCAGTTCCTTATGTTAAATCACACATTTTTTACAGAAAGTCTTTAAGAAATATGTTGTGAAAAAATATTAATTTTTTCAGGATCCGGTGAAGTTATCAACCCTTGAATGCCCGTCAAAAAGTCATTTTTGTTACGTCCTAATGAATATGCATTTCTCCGCCGAGCCATATTTTTTAAATATTGTTTTTTTTTTTGTAAAAAACTTTGATTCAAGGTTTAATAGTTTGATTGGTGAATGTTACTTTAAGTTTGATGTAATTTTACCTCAAGTTATGAGGAATGTGTGAAATTGTACAAAAAAGATGTGAATACATATATTTTTAGAGATAAAGTCACACATAGAGTATGTTATCATTTCCAAATGAATTATTACATTTTCTTTAACTTGTTGATGATGAATTTCAATATGTTTAGAATTCAATTTTATTTTTTATCAAAACATTGCGGAAGTATTTTACAGTAGTATTGAATGAGTTAGTGGCTTGATTAAAAAAAGATTTATTTTTCAAAAGTGCCTTTAAAATATTGAGCAGCAGACCAGCGTTATTTTGATTGGAAGAGTGTTCTGGAAATCGCATTAAAAATGAGTAAATTGGTTACGGTTGAAAATATGTTATTTGCATGATTTCTAACCAGTTTTTTTTGTTTTTTTTTTTTTACTTTGATAAAATAGATGGAAAAGTTTAATATACTTTGGAAAAACATTCAATAGATGTCTTTAAATCCAACTTAAATTTTAATTAAATTTTTTTTCAAGAATTGTAAGATTTAAAGAAGTCCAAAGATTTTGCAAAAAAAAACATCTGTGATGCTATGCATCGAAAAAGTTCTGAATTCAAATATACTCAAACCCCGATGGTTTGACACCAACTGTTGTCAAACGAACGGGGTCACCTTTTAGTTTGACACCCCATTTACACGGAGTTCACACACACTATCAAACGTTTGTTTTGATAGTGTGCGTGAGCGCCGTGTAAAAAGTGACAGTTCGTCACTTTTTAGTTTGACTTTGACCAACCAACGGGGTACAAACTAAAAAAGTGTCAAACGAAAAAGTGACCAACCACCGGGGGTTGAGTGTAGTAGTTAATGCAACATGTTTCAAAAAAAGGATTTTTTCAGCACAAGTCGTTCATTTATCCAACGAGGTTCACCGAGTTGGATAAATACAACGAGTGCTGAAAAAATTAAGATTTGCAACTTGTTGCATAAACTACTATTTGAATTCTGATTTTTTCAATGTAAAGCACCACAGATTTTTTTTATTTTTGCAAAAAAAAAAATGCCGGCTTTTAATCATACAATTGTTGAAAACTATTGATGATAAAACAACCAAACTAGTGTAAAATGCAATTTAAAAAAATCGTTGTTCCACCCATTGATTTTCATGTATTTTGTCAATAAATCATTTAAATATTTTTTTTTTGAAAAGTGTTACTTTTTGAAACAAGTGCTGAAAAGTTAAACTTTTCAGCACCCATATCAGTGCTGAAAAGTAGAACTTTTCTGCATTTATTTTGAAAAGTGTTGCTATTCGATTCTGTTATTTTTGGTACAGAAAAGTAGGCTATTTCGTCGTTCAAGAATGACAGGAATAGTAAGTAGTTCCACGACGGAATTGAAAAAAAGATTTTTAATGAATCCAAACATGCTGAAAATGATTTAAACGCAGGGGAATGCATTTTAAATTGATTTCAGTTGATTGCACTTAAAATTCCTTTGAAATTATGAAGTTTTTTTTTAATATGTTTTCCCCTAATTTTTTCGTACGTATTTTGTATTAGCCTTATCATAAAATTTATGTTCATAACTGCTTGAATATTCAAATATATGTTTTAAGCCTGTTTCAAGAATTCTTTAAATTTTCAAACTGTTCAAAAGTACCGTCTCATGGGTGACATCGTTTTTGGGAGGAGAAATTGAGTCAGACAAATTTCAGCATTTGTGTATTACCCAATCTAAACCCCCAGACCTAATGTCACCCCTGATGACAGAATTTCATAATATGTATGTCTTAAATTTACAAAAAAAAGAAAAGTTGACTGAAACTATTTGTTCAATAATTTCCACCCATCGCCCAAACAGTTCCATAATCACATCATTTGCAACCGATCGGCACTCATCCTCAAGTTCCAAACACACACAACCTCGGCTTCCAGTGCGAAAATCGGTTCGAAAATTGCAAATTGAATTGAATTTCCAATTCAATTACGCCACATTATATCCAACAGAACGCGCTGCCGCGAATCCGACTCCGACTCCCGGTGCAGCGAGCACACGGAATCCGGCGCAAAAGTTGACGCCAGCAAACAGTCAGTACTTTGCGCTCTGCTCTCTCCATTAATCAATACGCATTATTGTTTGTCAACAAAAAGCGCACTCCCTTCCCCCTCCTACTCGCTACGTTTGACAGGTGGGTGGGTGGATCCACCCACTCAATCTCTCTCGCGTGCGCACACACACACACAAACAGCGAGTTATGAGTTATGATGCGCTGATGCGAATCGATTATTGATATTAAAATTTTCGGTGCACTGTTTTAAGTTGCCACCCCCACGATATTCCCCGGGTGACACACCTGATCCAATATATTTCCATTTGTGAAATGAAATTGGAATTTTGGGAAAACAATTCAGCAGTTTTTTTTATGTTGTTGTTCGAATTGGGACCGGAATGTATTTTCGGCTGGTGACGACAAGGGAGGGTGGTGATTTGGGTGAAGTTGGGGGTGGTCACTAGTTGCATTTTTTGCTGTGTTTTTTTTATTTGGCGAAAAACAGCACAGGTAGTTTATTGAACTGGGCGTGCGATAAATTGATGGCGAGTCAATCACTTTCGGGGGGTTGGAAGTGGGCGCAAATAATTATTTACGAGTGTGTTTCAGACGCGATTGATTGGAAAGGTTGTTGATGGGAATAATTTGGGGGGTCGAGGTGTGTTGCGGTACAGACTCGGTACATTGGTGCAGTGAATATTTTAAAACAAATCTGTGTTTATTTGCGGTCCGGGTCTGGTGGTCTGAGCTGGTGGTTTCCCGCAGAGAGCAGATTGCATCAGGGCACAAAACATGATAATTGAAATAAATCAAAATCGAGTGGGAAACGAAGAGTTACTGGTCGGGGAAAAGTGACAGTTTGGATTCATGGGAATGTTTGGATGACGATGCAGCTCTAAGTTATAGGATTTTTATTATTTTGAAATTTTGTTATCATATTTGTATTTTGATTCAAGTAGTTTTGATTGAGTATCTGTAGTTTATAAAAAGTATACTTGATTTCATGATGCTCAAAATATAAAACTTTGTTACACAACTTTGCTCCACAAGCTTTATATTGTTCCCTGGCCTATTTTTAGCCTCTGAGCCAAATGTGAGCAGAATTGGTCAATAATAACCCCATTGTTACTCGTGGGTGAAGTTTGAAGGAGAAACATCAGAAAAATGTATAATGAAACTAGTTTTCCTATGATTTGTCCAGCATGTTGTGCTGTTTTCATTTAAATTTTCTTCAAAACGAAATTCCCAAAGAAAAATTTAATGTTTTACAACTTTGTTGAATAGACCAAAGCTGTACAACTTCAACCTGAATAGTTATAAGTGATTTAAAAAAGTCATTTTTGTATTATTTTTTTGTTTTACCGCCTAATCCAAAAAAAAGCAATTTTCTACTTGTGGGAGTCATTTTCTCATAAATTGAACCTAATTGAATTTCAAAAGAGATATGCAGTTGAATTTACAAATATCAGATTCGAAAAATGTTATAATCTCTATATTGTAATGTAATAATCACGTACAATATCTATTTATAAAATAAATTATGTATTATGAGACACATACATTGTGACTACAGTTAGTGTATTTTCACGATTTCACGAACTTTCCGTGAAAAGCCTTGAAATGCAACTTTTTTGTGTATCCAATCTCATTTCTCATTCATCACAAATTCTACAAAAAAATATAAAAATCCAAAATTTATGGTTATTAGCCTGATTTGTAGAATAAATATACTTTTGCTCCAAAAAGACTAATTACCTCGCGATCACAAATCGAACGCGACGAAAAAACTGCTCTGTATCCTACAGTTAGTCACTTCCACACCATTCGCTACTGAATACGCTCTCTTTGCTCTCTCTCTCTCTCACTCCAATCGAGTAGTACAGCGAATGGCTCAGAGAGACTGATTGCGCTATTTCACTCAAAGTTGACTCGAAATATTGTTTTTATCGTTCATTAAAATCAATGTTATCAAAAAGGTTTCGCAATTTTGTAACATCAAAGTCACATTTGACAGCAATTTCCACCATGCCAAATATAAATTGACGGCAAACTGTTGTAGTGCAGGCCAAGTAAGCACCTCGCTGGTATTTTGTTAGATTCTCGCCTCTCTGAACACATTTGTTAGTGACTCGGGTCGACGGACCAAGAAGCCGGTCGTGTTCGCTCGCGAATGGTTGCGCGCTACAGTCTGCAAAGTTTCATTCGGCGATGAGTGAGTGATTTCTGATCTTTGAGCCGAAAATCAGTACCCTTGGATGCTGGAATATCATTGCTGCTATGTTTCTGTCAATATTTGCCTAAGTGAGCAACTCTTTATCAAAACCGGAAATGTATTTTATTTGTATTTTTTTTATTTGGCTCAAACTTTGTGGGGGCCTTCCCTATGATTAAAGAAGCTATTTTGTGTCATTGGTTCACCCATACAAGTCACAAATCTCTTTGGACACTGGTATGGGTACACCAACGACACAAAATAGCTTCTTTGGTCATAGGAAAGGCCCCCACAAAGTTTGAGACAAATAAAAAAAAACAAAAAATAAAAATGGTCGAAATCGGCCGATTTCGTAAAGAATTGCTCAAGTCAAGAAGTCAAAATTATTACAAAATGGCTGTAAAAGAAAATAAACATTACAAAACATATTGAAAACGGCTTACAAGCGTTATTTGAGTTTTGTAAACGATTCAATGATGTTCTGATTATTTTTAAAACTCCTTGGACCTTTTTTAACAAAATTTTGGAAAGGTTGGTTTACTCAAGTTTCTTTACACGTGACTTTATAAGTGAAGCAAATGAAAATGGCCAGCGCCGATATTTTTATCATTGTTCACGTTCCGTGGAATTTCCGTGAATTTTGGTGTTTTAAAATTATACCACCTCCGTGTACGCACGAGTGCAAGCAGCAGTCAAGTGCTCAGTGCTCCATCGTTTTTTCGAAATTTTTCGCCGTAATTTACCGTGATTAGCCGCGAGTTTGCTCTAGCAGCATGCCAAGGGCCGGCCGTGGCCGTGGCAGTTCGAGTGCGGCCTCGAAAACCCGCGAAGTTCGTCTACCGGCCGTGTGCAAAAAGGTAAACAAACCAACGCCGTGTCGACCGCCATCGCGCAGGGAGAGTGAGCGCAAAGGCATCGACAAAAGTTACTACATCCCGGATATGTTCCGAGATCACCAGTGCGAACCCGTTCCGGTACTTCCGGTGCCACGACCAGTGGCACATCAACATCCGCCAACATCCCCATCAGGAACGAGTTCCAGATGCTGAGCGACGATGAAGAAAATAACATCTCTGACGGTAGCAGCACTACCGACGACGACGACGACGATGATGATCGTGCACGGAAAAAAGTGCCGACGTCAAAAAAGAACAACTCTCCAGCGGAACGTAGACCACCTCCAATTTTTGTTTTGGACACGTTGGCGGACGATGTTGACGAGTTGCTGGAAGGCCTCGGATATTGTCTGAAAATCGGTAAGTCGGCAGTGCAAGTGATTACACTGAGCAAAAAAGATTTCGACCTGGTGCTTGAAGAACTGAAGCGTAGCAACTTCAACTTCTACACATACGACCCAGAGAAGCCCCCTGTTAAGGTCGTCTTGCAGGGTTACCAAGACCGTCCGATCGCCGACCTGAAGCGACACCTCTCGAACGCCGGAATAAAACCGCGGGAGATTAAAGTGCTCTCGCGCAAGACAACGGTCACGGGTGTGCACACTCTGTACCTGTTGTACTTCGACCGCGGCACCGTCAAGATCCAAGACCTGCGGCGGACTAAGACGTTGGACGGTTTTTGGGTAAACTGGCGGTTTTACTCCAAAAACCCGACGGACGTAGCGCAATGCCACCGTTGCCAGAAATTCGGCCACGGCTCGCGGAACTGCAACCTCCGGCCCCGCTGCGTGAAGTGCGGTGAATCACACCTCTCCGAGGCGTGCGCACTGCCACGAAAGGCGGACTTGGGGGACAAGGCAGAACACACCAAGCCGCGCGTAAAGTGCGCGAACTGTGACGGCAACCATACCGGCAATTACCGCGGATGCGTCGCGCGCAAGGCCTACCTCGAGGAGCAGGAAAAGAGGAAGAAGAAAGCCCACCCTCCTCAGCGAAGTACGAGCGCAGCCGTTCCTGCAGCTGGACAGCCTACGGTTCCAGCGGACAACCCAGCGATCCCTCCTGGATGGGGGCGTTCGTTTGCCAGCGTGGTCGCTGCCGGTAGCGGCGATGCGGCCCAGCAAGGAGTCACCGGGGAAGATCTCTTTACCCTGCCGGAGTTCTTTGCTCTCGCGGGAGATGATGACGCGGTTTCGGAGCTGCCGTAACAAGGCGGAGCAATTTCTGGCCCTCGGGGAGCTGATGATCAAGCACATCTATAATTGATTATTTTTGTCTGTGATCTAGTTTTAAGCTTTCTCTTTATCTATCCTTTTCCCATTGCACTTTCTGTAAGTTTTTTGAAAACTTTTTCTTACTCTTGTCAATTCCATAGTTATAAGTAATAATTTTTCGATTGAATTACGATGTAAAACACAGCTGAAAGGAACACCAAAACTCTGTTATATACCTAAATGAACTCATTGTAACTTGGATTATTCACAAATAAAACCGAATTGAATTGAATTGAATAAAATTATAGGCCCCGTCCCCGTAAACTCGGTGAACCTCGTTCGATAAATGTACGACTCGTGCTGAAAAAATCCTCTTTTTGCAACTTGTTGCATAAACTACTATTTTTAACTCAAACTTCTAAGAAGTCACAAGTTGAAAAATAGTTTTTTATTTGGTTTCGATAAAACTATAAACACACATTTTGCTTTTTAACATAATTGTGTGATAAAAATTGTACCTTTCTTATTTTCATACATTGTTTACGCTCTGAAATAGAACATATTTATTTCGTTATCGTTTTGCTATCTTTAAAGTAGTCCATATAAATTTGTTCAGCCGTGAAATGGGAGAATCTCCAAGATGACACCCTCCAGTATTTACATTAGTCTCAAAGCCACGGTGGCTATAATGTTTCTTCCCAACATTGTCACCGAGACCACCATTATTCGATTGCCTCTCCGTAGACAGTTGGCTGTACGGTTCCAGACCAAAATTGGGAATAATATTGTCGTAATGTAATTAAAACATAACAATGTACAGTAATGCTGACAAAACACAATGGTTCAAGGGTACAACTAACAATGATCGCCCTAATGGATAGGCTTTTCCGTCAAGTGCGTTTGTGCTTCTTTTGTGCTGCGGAAGCCTAAATTTAGAACAACATAACCTTAAAATTGTTTGCACTGTGCGACCAACCACTTCTCAGTTTATTCCTAGCCAGACACAGTTACGTTTAAGCACCATCAATCCCGCGGGGATTTCCCGTTAATCGAATCATGTCCCCGAAACAGGTGTCGCAACGAGCCTAAACTAACTAAACGTCGAATGTCAAAGTCATCGTAACGGATGCACCAAAATTGCATCTTTGTTCCGAACACAACGAGGATGATGGTGACGCGTGTTGCACATCAATCAGGACGGCGACAGTGACGATGCACGTGACTTGTAACGGGACTGAACCACCTGTCACGGGGTATCTTTCTAAACTGCGATGTGAGATTTTACTGGATTTTTTTGGGAGATTGCAGTTGTTTGGTGCTATTCAACAATTTTCAGCAAAAATAAACTCTATTCGATAATAAATTACCATTGACACCTGGTTGGAAGACGTCACAACCCCGGGATTATCTCAACCACTCTTGTAACATTCCCGCTAAATCCGCCAAAACATCAGATAATACAGCGTGATCTCCTTCCGGAGCAAGCGGGGAGAAGGGGACGGATTCATCATGTAATCCATTTGCCATCCCTTGCCATCTTGCCTCGAAGCCAAAACAACCCACTTCCAGACCCAAAGAGGATGCTGTGCACGATCTTGATTGATTAAATTCGTTCCACCAGTTGCTACCACCCTACGAGGCGGCCCCTTAGCGAACAAAGTCAAGCCAAGAAGTGGGTGAAAATTTTACCTTTTTGGACAGGGCGATCCAAGGGATAGACAAAACGCTTCCGTCATCGAAGGCACTCACAGCGTGCGACTTCCTGATCCCAAAACAAGAAAAAAGGAATGATAACGAGGGAAAAATCCCATCTGTCTGACCACCACTCACTACGCACCACGCACAACGGTCTGGCGATCTGGAACCGTTCCGTCGACGTCGCCGACGACGATGGTCCCAGGGATTGGGTGCGAGACCCCCAGCCCAGAGGCGGTACGAGGCGAATAAAAATCCATTATTTATGACACGTGCCCTATTCAATATTTCATAGCTGGTATGGCACCTCGTTTTCAGGTCTTCTCAGTGTTGCATACTCTCAGGCGCTCGACCCATTTGGGTTAAGTGCGAAAGGACGACGACAGTGCCGCCATCTATGGCTCATCCACTTGATTGCCTATTTCACGGGGCAATATGTGTCGGTCCGTAAAAAAAAGAGCAACTTCGAGGGTTGTAAATTTGTCACCCCTACTCGACACGGCAGGGTCGTGAGCAAACGGTGGGAACCTAGACCGTCTCCTTTTTTTCCAGCGGCAATCTCGGGTCGAAAAACGGCGTGTTTTTGATGATCCGAGCAATAAAAATCATGTCATATATGGTGGGACAGAAGAGGGATCAGGTGCGTTTTTATACCCTTAAAGGTGTTTCGGATGAACTCGACCAAATTGAATCCCTTACATTTACGGCAAATTTAAGATGAAAATAACATTGCCCAACTACATCAATCTAGTGACCTAAGAATCACCCACTTTTACGCACACCCACTTCATCAAATCGCACTAAATCTCCTTCGGAAGTAGCAGGCTAGCAACTTCCTAGTTCACATCCCACTCAGAGTAACTAGGCTGGAACAAGAGGAAAGAATATGATTGATTACCGGCAACTTGGTAGCCTCTTTGGGAAGTAATATTTCACCGCAGCAAATTGGAATCGCCGTTGGTGGAACATAGTTTCCCACGTCGAAACTTTTCCCCAAGGAACAAACCACCCACCCTTAAGCTTTAGATTGTTTTATGATCTCGATCAACAGGGTGACAATGATTATCATGATGTCTCAATGTATGACACCAGCACGGGCCAAGTTTCAAGTGTATCGAATTTCAATTTGGTGCGGGATTTAGGGACGGCACTTGGCGAGGGTTCAGTTCTGTTGAGAGGGCGTGAAACAAGTGCGGCAAATCGATTCACTTTACTTGGACTTGGGTGGTGGGAGAGTTTGTAGGTTAGTTGAAAAGTGAGAATCGTGTGAACGGGCAGTGGGTGCTGGGTTCATCATTTTTGGTGATTTATGAACTTTTGATGGATTGGGTCAACTGAAGAGCTTCAAGATACATGTAAACATTTAGATTATTATCATTTATAATGATACAACTCTTGATTTGACAAGATAGGAATCCCAGCAATGTCTAGGTTTATATATTTTTTAATGATTTCGAACTAGAAAAACCAAAATGCACAGAGAAATATGAGAAAACTATTAGATTAAGACAAATGTATTCCTAGATAAATTCAATCAATAGTTTAGTGAAAAAGAACTGCATTCTAAATTTATTTTTAATCAAGTGCCACAAATTTACAAAAATATTCTTCGTTATCAAGGCACGGCAACAATAAGTTGAATTTTAATTTAAAAAATGACAATACTTCTTCAAAAAGTAAACGATTTTTAACAGTCACTAATATTCCATCAGTTTTCAAATACTGATAGAAACAGTCTCATTTTTTCAGTGTTAAATATTATTTTGAAAAAGAATATTTGCATAATTTTATTTTCAAGCTTGCAATATAACTAATTAGGGCTAGTGATTTTTCAGGAAAGCAACGTAATCCATGAAATTTGCCCTTAGCCGTGAAATTTGGTAAATATTGTGAAATTCGTTTTAATTTGTGGAAGAGTTGCTCCTCAGTTTATTCAAACATTGTATTTTTTAAATTTAAACAATTCACAAGATTTTTAATTGTTGAAAAAGAGGCATGCAATGTTAGAACTCATATTTTGTGGAATGAGTGAAAAAACATCAGGTTTATTTTTGGAAATAGTTTGAACATTTGTTAAGAGCAGGTTATGTTAGTTTGTAACTCGAACGATGGCTAAATAAACTATAATAAATATTGTCTAAAGAATTGTAGATAATTGATCAAAATTTTCAGTGAAATAAGCTTTGGTTGTAACATGCATGTTATAACGGGGTATTCAGGATGTTTTATGCATGAAAATGTATGTTTAAAACGCAAAATTTCAGCAAGAACTTCATTAATGTTTTATGAAACTCTATTAAATCCATTAAATAATTGTTCAGCGTTATTTAATAAATTTTACAGAAATATATAAATAAAATACAAGAAAAACTGTTTTGTGTTACCTATAAAAAAAAATTAGCATGTTTCGTGAGGAGAGTTGAACAAATATTTGATTAGATATGAAATTTGTTTTAAAATACAAAACCTGTTGGGCGAAAATTTGATGAGCATTTTCAGTGTTTCTATTTTATTTGAAATTATCAATAAACAGATGTTTAAATAATATTTTTGAATAAAATTTTGCCAAAACTTTTTGGAGATATTGAAATTTCTTTTTTGATGAACCATGTCAACAAACAAAATGTTAATTCTATTATTTTACTGATTCTAATTTTGGTAAATATGTCAATTAGGATGTCATTCGTTTTGAGAAATTTGAGCAAATAAAATTCCAGATTTTTTAGAAGATTCCAAATAAAATTTCAGTAAAATTATAAAAGCTAAATCGTGGATTAAAGTGATGCAAAATTTAACAAAATAATGTCATGATTTTTTTTAATGTATTTTTAAGAGGGTTACATTTTGTATCTTGATTCTAGAGTTTTTTAAAGGTTCTATAAACATATGAAACTAGCTTATAGGATCTTTCCAAAAAAAATAGAATTACTGCTATCCTCTACTTCCTTTTGAATTAATTTATCTGGACACAATTATTCTTAAATAACACATTTTTTTGATAAAATTAAATAGATTGCTCTAAACACAGTGAAATTTCCGTATAATTCCAAAATTTTAAAAATGACATGCCGTGAAAATTCATTTTTTTGTCGTGAAAATTCACTAAATGGAAAAATATTAATTGAAGTCCGTCTAAGTAAGAAAAGCAAAACAAAAAGTTTTCATAAAGTTTTCAGAAATTTGGTTATGTGCTCCAGTTGACGATACAAAAGAAGTATTCTCGGTTTGAGTGAGTAACGTCATGATTCGAAATCCGGACACTTAGCAGCATATCATTTTTGTTATAGCTGGCAAAAAATCATGTAATAAGTTGGAAATGTAGAAATATCATAAGGATGTAGTATAAACAGCCCGTTTCAAGAAAATGCATGCAAAATATGTCTTTTCTAACAATGTTTCATCATTATTTGAAAATTAAAATGACTTGTTGTGCTTCGAATCCCGGACACTGATAAAAGCTGATTCGAAATCCGGACACTTATGCTTCAAATTCCGGACATTCGTTTTTGCCAATGAATCACACAAATTTGGACAGAAATGTTAGTGAATGGCATTCTTTAGGTCTCAAATAAGCGCTGTTAACATCGAAACAATCGATATTTTATATAAAAATTTGCTAGAATTTAAGGAAATCAGAACCATAAATTTCTGCTTTGCCTTCCCGGTGCTTCGAACGCCAATGAAATATTTCACGTGAAATGTTTCGCATTTTTGGTAAACTCATAATTTTATTGTATTTAATTGTTTTGGCATTAAATACAGCGTTCAAACAAACTTTAAATGAATGTTGGTATTGGAATTCATCAAATAACACAGTTTTGACATTCATAATTCGAACTTATATCCAAAAAAATGATAAAACAAGATGAAGTGTCCGGGTTTTGAAGCGTCCGGGAATTTGAATCATGACGTTATTAAGGTGCCCAGAAAAAGTAACCCCTTACTCCACAAGCAGAAAACGGCTTTTCGGGTTATTTTAAGCATCTGCACCAATTTTGAGCGGGATTGGGTCCTAAAATGAAGCTTCGATTGCTGATATTATTTTTTACAGCGATAAAGCTTATTTTTCTGAGTACAATGACCCTTTGTACGACCACAAAGAGTTTAGAATGGATTTTTAAATCAATTTTTAAAAATTAACCTCGTCAAGAAGGACCTTGAAAGAAAAGATCCTACTTGACAGCTCTTTCCAAGGAAACCATACTTGATCCATCGAAAAAATGTTGTCTTGCCAATTTTTTTTTTGCGTTAAAATGAAAAAAATGATCAGAAATGGTTTTTAATCGTGTTTTTTTACCGTGGTACATAAAAATTTACATAGGGCTTTAGTACCCAATTGGTTGAGATTAACCTAAAGACTAAAGCTGATGAAAAAAATGTTTTTCAAACAAAAAATACACTTTTCAATCGCTAATAACTTTTCAGAATCCAGTGTTACAGCTTTGGTATGTCGAGGAGCATTAAATTTCCAATGAGAATCTCACTTTTGGGAATATTTGGATGGAATTAGCGCATGGCGCAGAACAAACAGTAGGAATATTGGGGTTTTCATACATTTTTCCGATTTTCCCCATACAAAATTCACCTTCGTGTATCAATCGAGTAAATGTTGACCGATTTTGCTCATATTTGACCCAGAGTCCTTAAAAAGCTCAAGGAACAATATTCAGCTTTGTGATGCGAGGTTTTTAAAAAAAAAGTCCCATATTCTGGGCACCCTGGTGAGTAAAGTACACAGAAAAAAAAATGATGGTAATATTCATCAGGAAATGGTGACAGATTTTGTGGCAAAATAAATGATAAATTTTACCCCAGAAAATGATGAATTTTCATCAGTTTTTGATGAATATTCATCAGGTTCACATTTTTACACATTTTTTATGTAATATTACACAAATAAAGAGGTAATATTCAACCTACCAAATTTTCAACATTCCAAAATTCAACTTTTTTTTCTGTATACTGCAAGGTAGTCAAAATTCTCTTTCAAAATTAAACATAAAGATTTATTCCACTATATGAAGCGATTCAACACAAACACAAACATCCTGATCGAAATATTAAAATTTAGTCAAGCCTTCTGAAATAGACTTTCTTCATATTTAATATAAGGTTAAAGTAACTTTTTTGAAACTCACCTGAACTCTAGCCTCAGTCAAATCAATCTTCATGGCGATTTCCTCTCTCGTGTAAATGTCTGGATAGTGCGTCTCCTGGAAGGCTCGTTCCAGTTCCTTCAGCTGGGCCGACGTAAATGTGGTTCGTATCCGTCGCTGCTTTCGCTTTTCCGCTAGGACTGAATCGTGCCCGGAGTAGACTTTGTACGGAAGTCCAGCTGAAAATTGAAAAAAAAAGAAATTTTTCAGTCCACTTTGTTTAGCCAAACCCTTAAAGGTGAGAGCAAATCTACCCAAGAAACAAAAAAAAACCGTGCCAATAAAGCTCCACCACCTTAAGCACGTGCAGACGTTTTTATCTGCCCGCTGAAAATCGCACTTCTTTCAGCGAGATATATCGCACAGAACGGCTCACCTTTTGGGTGAAACCAACAAAACAAGCAACACCACATCCCCGAAAGCCTTAGCCATTTTCCGACTTTTCCACCCCCGTCAGAACTCGTTTTTTTCTGCTGCTGCTGATTCTTCTTCTTTTTGTTTCTCCTCCTTTGGCGCGCTCGGCCATTATTCATTTGAGCATAAGATAAATGACGACATCGTTTTTCCTCCCCCTTTCCCCTCCGTCAAAGTTCCTCTTCAATCAGCCTTTCCTACGGCACCCCAAGCAAGTCGGAAAAGTATGAACGAAATAAAATGGGGGATTTTCCCCCGACTGCTGTCTGTGTCTGTGTGTTGTACGTTGAGTTTTTCCCGCGCGATAGGGATTTTCCCTCTCTCGAGGAGCACAGCTGAGTTTTTGGGGTTGCGTTTTCCTTTCTTTTTTTTGTGTGTATGAGTGTGCAAAGCGGGGTGACGTTGTATGAGTGCTTTATGGCTTTTGCGCGCATGGTCTTTAATTGCAGCAAAACGGAGAACATCATCGTCCTGACGAAAGCAGTTCAGAATGGCTGGTTCAGCGATAATAATTAGTATATCATCAGATTTATAATTAAAATTGTCTAAAGAATGCAACAAAAAGAAATAAAATTACGTTGAAACACATTTTAAGGCACTTCTAAGTAACATTACTCGGCAAATTTCTAGGGAAGAAAAAATCAAAGAAAAAAACTCGAATAACCAAATGGAGAGTCAAATTTATTTTTATTTCATGTTTATAGTTTTAAGCTAAGGTTGCTGCAAAACAATCTATTCAAAACGTGTTTTGATTGCAAATGCCAACCTTAATTAAAATTCTAATGCATATACAGATTAAAAGTTTCAAGAATGTTTTTTTTAGTTGATTCAATAGAAATGAATATTAAATTAATTTTAAATTGTTTTCATATGATTGCACGTCTATTTCCATTGAAATTTTTAGGTATTTGGAATACATATATTATTTGCCCTTGATTTTTCAAGCCAATATTCAAGAGAATTGCAAAAACATTGATTTAATTTTGCAAAAGCCTTACGGGTAAAAAGCTGACTATTTGCAACGACCTTTTTGGCATATGTAAAGAAGAAGATTTTTTTCCTTATATAAAATTTATATATATAAAATAAATATATTCAAGAAAAAACTTGAAATAAAAAGAAAAATGTGTTGCAAAATGTTTGGTGCATATGAGAGTGAAAAATGTTGAATTTTGTAAGGTTGAAAATTAGGATGGTTAAATATTTCCTCTTTTTTGTTTTGAGTAATTTTCCAACAATGTGTAAAAATGTTTCTGATGTGAATATTACAATTATTTTTTTCCTGTGTATATTGTCACTGTTGAGCAGTTCTCTCAGATTTCGGTCATTCGATTTTTTTTGTATTTTTTCATCCGACTGAAACTTTTTTGGTGCCTTCGGTATGCCCAAAGAAGCCATTTTGCATAATTAGTTTGTCCATATAATTTTTCATACAAATTTGGCAGCTGGCCATACAAAAATGATGTATGAAAATTCTAAAGTCTGTATCTTTTGAAGGAATTTTTTGATCGATTTGGTGTCTTCGGCAAAGTTGTAGGTATGGCTAAGGACTACACTGAAAAAAAATGATACAAGGTAAAAAAAATTTGGTGATTTTTTTTTAACTTTTTGTCACTAAAACTTGATTTGCAAAACAACACTATTTTTATTTTTTTTTATTTTTTGATATGTTTTAGAGGACATAAAAGGCCAACTTTTCAGAAATTTCCAGGTTGTGCAAAAAATCTTTAAGCGAGTTATGAATTTTTGAATCAATACTGATTTTTTCAAAAAATCGAAAAATTGGTCACAAAAATTTTTCAACTTCATTTTTCGATGTAAAATCAAATTTGCAATCAAAAAGTACTTTAGTGCAATTTTGATAAAGTGCACCGTTTTCAAGTTAAATCCATTTTTAGGTGACTTTTTTGAAAATAGTCGAAGTTTTTCATTTTTTTAAATTAGTGCACATGTTTGCCCACCTTTGAAAAAAAATTTTTTTTAAAAGCTGAGAAAATTCTCTATGTTTTGCTTATTCGAACTTTGTTGATACGACCCTTAGTTGCTGAGATATTGCCATGCAAAGGTTTAAAAACAGAAAAATTGATGTTTTCTGAGTCTCACCCAAACAACACACCATTTTCTAATGTCGACATCTCAGCAACTAATGGTCCGATTTTCAATGTTAAAATATGAAACATTCGTGAAATTTCCGATGCTTTCGAAAAAAATATTTTCAAAATTGTTAAACCAAGACTAACATTTTAAAAGGGCGTAATATTGAATGTTATTGACAAAAAAAAATTATATGGGCAAACTAATGATGCAAAATGGCTTCTTTGGGCATACCGCTTTCAGCCGGATTAAAAAATACAAAAATTAAAATTTAAGAAAAAGACCGATTTCGTAGAGAATTGCTCAGTTATGTTTCTATAATAAATTTGCAAAATATCAATCAACTATCAAAACAAATCTTAAGTTTTACGACTTTTCAGATTTGTGAACCTAAAACTATTGTAAAAAGATGGAAAAAATACTTTGTTAGTATAAAAATGCAGAAATTCAAGTTTTACAGTATTTTCTGATATTTGACAATCAATTACTGATCATTCAATCTAAAATCATTATATTTTAAATTAAAGTGAATAGAGCATTGATAATAAATCATAAACTTGCATCAACAAAAATCATAACTTGGAACGACTGAATGATAACCAAACATATAAAAGATTAATGAAAGTAAGTTGTATTTAAATCAATCTAAAAAAGCTAGGTTTCTTGAATGCAAATAGGAAGAAGTATTTATCAATGTTTCCAACAAAGCAACAATTTCATTCAAAGCAACATTCTGCTGACATTAATTTTAAAAAAATATTTAAAATTATGTCAAAAAACTGCTGCCAATAATATAATAAAACAGCCATATCCAGAACAGTGCTTTATTGCTGTTAACATTTTAATTTATTCTGCTCAACTTTGAGGAGAAAACTTCCCGTTAGTAAATCTTTACTCTCCAAAAAAAACAGAAATTACTTGCTCCCCCTGCAAAGACTGGACATCGTTTTTTTTTTCGCTCCATCCCTTTACGACGCTTGCGCCGAAAAATGTTTTTTGTTTCCTTTCCAAACATTACTTCCCCCCAATTATACTCCACCAAAACACACCAAACGATGCGTACTAATAAAGCTCATGACCATCTTCCTTTGAGGGGGGGGGGGGGCAGCAGCAAGCATTGATTAAATTTAAAGCTGCTAATTAAAATTACCATTACCAGTTTTACTGCCGACGAGCTAAACTTCCAAGTGCCAGGCGTTTCTTAAATAAAAGTTTGCCCCTCCGCGAAGGGCCACCCGCCCAAAATATGGGTCATATACTTTTATGGGCACTTTTCACACTTTATTCGGCGAGGTTTTTCATCTGGCAAAGGTCCTTGAATTTTCGACGGGACCCCCGTTTTCATAATCACAATTATGATTTTAATTGTTAATTGTTTTCGGTTGGCAAAGTAACGCCGTGACTATTATTGCGCCGCACTTGCTGGCAACACTGGCCAATTCTGGTGCTCTTTTTATTGAATGACGAAACCTCCAACTTTAAATAACGTCATGATTCGAATTCCCGGACGCTTCGAAACCCGGACACTTTATTTTGTTTTATCAATTATTTGAATATAAGTTCACATTATGAATGCCAAAACTGTGTTATTTGATGAACTCCAACATCAACTTTCATTTAAAGTTTGTTTGAACGCTGTAGTTAATGCCAATACAATTAAATACAATAAAATGATAAGTTTACCAAAAATGCGAAACATTTCACTTGAAATATTTCATAGGCGTTCGAAGCACCGGGAAGGCAAAGCAGAAATTTATGGTTACAATTTCCTTAAATTCTTAAAATTTTTTAAATAAACTATCGAATGTTTTGATGTTAACAGCTTATTTGAGACCTAAAGAATGCCATTCACTTACACTTACAATTTGTACGATTCATAAGTAAAATCGAGTGTCCGGAATTCGAAGCAAAAGTGTCCGGATTTCGAATCAGCTTTTATCAGTGTCCGGGATTCGAAGCACAACAAGTCATCTTAATTTTGAAATTCTGATGAAAAATTGTTTGTAAAGACATATTTTGCATGCATGTTCTTGAAACTGACTGTTTATACTACATCCTGATGATATTTCTACATTTCCAACTTATTACATGATTTTTTGCCAGCTATAACAAAAATGATATGCTACTAAGTGTCCGGATTTCGAATCATGACGTTAACCGCGTTTGTCGGTTTCTTCGCGGTACAACATCGATTCGGAATCGATTTGAACAATTCAAATATTTCACCTCTCGAGAAGTGTTTCGTTTAGCTGTCGAACGGAATTAAAGTGCAAATACTGCTGCTGCAGCAGCACCGGAAGAAACCTGTTGAAAAATCAATAGAGAAGGAAAATCGGGCGTCTCCGGGAGGGAAATTCTGCTTGCTCGACTGTGTGAGTTAGGCTGCAGATGGAATGATGCACTCAAAATTTAAGATTTGTCTTCAAAAACTTAGTTTTGTAGTTTATTTTTCATTTATAAGCTAAACTTATATTAACTCACTTTAGCAAAAATGTGTGGCAGACATATTCAAAAATTAAATTAAATCTTAGTTTTTGTCTGAAACTCGATTTCTTTAAGTTTCAAAATCCAAGTTACAATACAAAAATTAATGAACACTTTAATCTTTGATCGTGCTCCGGGACCGTGGTGTAGGGGTAAGCCTGGTTACATCTCACCCAGTCTGCTTGGGTTCGATCCCAGACGGTCCCGGTGGCATTTTTCGAAACGAGATTTGTCTGACCACGAAGTAAATGTTGGCCCCGGTCTAACCTAAAAAATGGTTAGGTCGATAGCTCAGTCCAGGTGTAGGAGTCGTCTCCCTGGGTCCTGCCTCGGTGGAGTCACTGTAAGGCATTTGGACTAACAATTCAAAGGTCGTCAGTTCGAATCCCGGGATGGATGGAAGCTAAGGTGTAAAAAGAGGTTTGCAATTGCCTCAACAATTAAGCCTTCGGACACTTAGTTTCGAGTAGGAATCTCACAATCGAGAACGCCAAGGCAATGCTGTAGAGCGAATAATTTTGATTTTTTTTTTAATATTTGACCACCTTGTAATGAAATATTACCAATTGATTGGGATATATTAGGCTTGTCAAATATGGATGGGGGCCACGTGGACAATTTAGGGGGTGGGTACGGTGATTGTTCACTAGGGGGTTGAGATGTCCAAAATAGTATCGTGGTTTGTGGATGGTCCCATGATTTCACTGATTTTCAGGACCAATTTATTGTACATTATATAATAAATAATAAAATAAATAATTGTGAGATTTTTCGACCCAGTATAAAATCCCAAGGCTTCTTTATTAGATTTTGATGTATTTTTGCTTCGTCACTGAGAAGGAAATCACTCGAAAAATGAACTTTTTTATTTGACCTCCGTGACCGACTCAGAATTAAATTCTGAGCAAATTTCTGTGCGTGTGTGGTGATGTTGATAAAAAAATGCACTTAATTTTCTCGGCCTTCACTGAATGGACTTTGTCCGGATGTGGTCTACTCCGTCCAGCTAGAGGTTTTACAGGTATTGAAAATTGTAAAGTTTCATGTAGTTGTTTAATAGTTATGATAAAAAAAAAACATTTAAACAACCACAAAAAAGGCGATTTTCAACATAACCTCAAATGACCGGGTTGCCATGGCAATGTCTGTATGTTCTTCACAAAAAATCTGTATTTTTTGAAATCGGAAAATTTATATTTTTAATTAATATATAAATGAGTAGAAGGCACCAACTTAACCAACTTAACTTTGGCTAGAAAACCGTAACTCAAATCATGATTTTTTGAGTACTTTTTTCTGGGAAATTTTAGCGATGTCCATATGTTTTTTAGTTCAGTTGAACTCAATTTGCAACATAATCAATTCTAAAATAAGTGTCATAAACTGCTGATGGCTAATATTTTGCTTGTCTTTTGCGTGTTTTACATTGTATTTTTACCCTATTTTGGGCTTCTTCATAATCATGTACCTAACACAAAATTTGATGTCCTGGCTGGTCAAAGTTTTAACGCCGGCGCCTTTACTCTGCGCGAGAAGGTGAATCTTCAGGCTTGTTTTCATATAACGGCAATAAATTGCTCTATTTTTAGTGAAACACAGACTATCATTTTTAAATTAGCTCAAAAATGTTGAAAATAATTCTATAAGAATGCATTTAAAATTGTTTTCAGCAGATTGCACTAAAAAATACATTGAAATTTAGAAGATTTTTTATAAAACTTGTTTTGCCCCCGATTTTTCGGACCTTTTTTATAATATTTGCAACAATTGCGAAATTGTCGGATGTTAAAAAAAAAAATAAATGGGAAATTATGGAATCAATAATACCATTTTAAATTGGCGTAATACTTAATATTTGGCCCTACTGAAATGTTAGTCTTAATTCCAAAATTTTCAAAACTTATATGGGTGAACCAAAGACACTGAAAGGCTTATTTAGACATCCCAAAAAGATCCTAAAAAGTTTTCATCAAATTATCTGAGATTCGGCTTCTAAAAATTTCATAAATAACACTTAAGTGCTTATAACTTTTGATAGGGTTGTCAGATCTTCAACCTTTTGAACTCATTGGAAAGGTCTTTCAAATACCTTTCTAAAAATGTACAACATGACGAGTTTTCTTACAAAAACCACCCTTTATACAATCTTCCGGACTTTTGTCAGAATCGTTTTTTTAGCATAACTTTTGAAGTATTTTACTAAACTTTATAATTTTCAATAGTGACAAATTAGACCAAAACGGTCCAAATCGGTTCAGCCAGTGCCGAGATAATTAAGTGCAATTTTTTTTTGATTAACCTCCCACCACACACACAGACATTTGCTCAGAATGTGATTCTGAGTCGATAGGTATACGTGAAGGTGGGTCTAGGAGGTCAAATTAAGGATTTCGTTTTTCGAGTGATTTTATAGCCTTTCCTCAGTAAGGCAAAAACAGCTTTTGAAAAAAAAAGTTTGAAAAGGTTTGCTTGACTACATTGATTTTAATATAAACTTCATGATAAAGATAACTTAAAATCACTCAATATTTGGGTGTGTTTCAATCCTCGCTCTGATGAATGTTCTGCAAATCGAAGCGCTTGAAGCGAGCAAAAACCGCACCAGACTTTAGCTTTGAAAAGGTTGAGAAGAAAGTTTCACTCTGCAGCCAAAACCGATATTTAATTTCTCTCCGTGTTCGTTGGTTTTTCCACTCGAAGGAGTACACGAAATACGGAACATTTTGTGCAAGTTTGCATGTTTCCTTACGTTGAGGGTGGACTCAAATTTCAAATTTTATTTAGATTTAAATTTTCAATATTTTTTCGATCTGTTCCCAACCGTCTTTCCCAACTTTGGCTTCTTTCCAATATTTTTCAATTTCCAATTCCACCATCAAACAAAAAATCCCCCAATTTAACGCACCCTTACAACGTTCCAATACACTCGCGGGAGGGAAAACCGACCTTCCATCCCCCCGCCCTGGGGGGAGCAGCGAAATTACCAATGCAAACAAGCTAATTTTGGCGTGTTAGCACAGACTTGGTGCGGACGAAGGGCACTGAATTCATCCATATTTGATGAGATCAACTCCCCCGGCCCCCTTCGACGAACCGCGCTCTGGCTGGACTTCTTTGGTTATTTTGTTAGAGTTTTTTTCCCTCCGTTGGCGCAAAAAGTATTCCATTGCCACGGGGGACACGGAAGGTGGACCAATATTTGCGCTGAATTGGAAGAACATTTGCCGATGGAGTTTTGGTCGATTTCGGGTTTGAAGGTCAGGGAGTTATTGGTTGAAGAAAAAGATGTTTAGATCTTTAATTGTTTCATGATTGTAAAACTCAAATTTTTCTATTCTACTAGATTCACTAATTACCAGCTTTATAATGTAAAAACAGTAATAAAAAGTTGTATAATTTTCTCACTCTCCTAAAACTAGCAACTAAAAATGATTATTCACTTGACATCCGGCTCATAAAAACAACCGGACTCAAATCATGTTGGCATCGTTTGTCAGAACCACTTCACGCTACATAAATTCCGTCCCGTAATAAGCAGGTCCATCCTTCCGAGCGTCCTTCCCAGAAAGTCCTAGCAGGACAAGCTCCATTTTATTTCATGAATTATTTACAAAGTATTATTGTCTTTATTATTAAGTGCACCGAATTTATCTTCGGGTTCCGGGATTTTCCACGTCCCAAACTATCCAATGCTCTTCTAGACTTCTTCTGCTCTCTTTTTTTTGCCCTCCCCAAGAAAGGGTCGAAACTGTCGCGTTAGACTTTGGGTCCGGTGTCATTTTGTTCCGGGAAACTTTTTCTCATCTATTCTCGTCCTTTGGTGTGGTGAAGGAAGAAAATCCTTTCCTAGCTCGGAACCCACTTATATCTTTTTTGTCATCTCGACATATTCTTTTTGAAGGTTATTGCCGGCATCATTCCAAGTCCTTAGAGGGGGGAAAAGAACATTCAAAATGTCCCGAAAGTAAGGTTCCGGACTATGTGCAGTGGATTATGGACGACAGGCTGGAAATGTTTGGTCATTGATTGATATTGGATGGAAGATGGCAGCCGGTCCCATTTTGGTCGGGATGATTTGGCGAAAAATGTAAGGACTCGAGAAATAAAGGAGGCTCGTCGAGGCCGGATAGAAGAAAAGCCTAGTCGTCTCACCCTGATGCAAAAAGAAATTGATCGAGAAGAAAAGAAAAAAAAACACCAAGCAAGTGTTCTAAGCAAAGCGACGTCTGTCGAGTTCAATTTGGGTGGCAATCGTTCATAGACTATGAATGGGGCAGCGAGGATGAAATATGATACATCTGAGAGCAAGTGAATGAGAGGGGAAACTGGCAGCACTTGACTCATTTTTTCCACCTTTTTGGGAACAGTCAAAATCGCTGGTAATTTGTTTCTCTTCTTCTTAAGACGAAATCTTTTACCTTTAAAACGTACAATCCTCATCCTTGAAACGTGCTGAGATTTGTATTCATTTTGCTGGGGCTCCTTTTTTGTACTTCAGCAGGAAAAGCTGTTCAAGCAAACGTCAGCAGCTTTCGTGTGTTTGGTTCAAAATAGAGACTGGAACTCATTTTTTTTCAGAAGGTACAATCTTAGAATCACACAAAAAATATGAGTGATGTGAACATTTGAAGAGAGATACCATCCCCAAAATTTGGACGTGTGAGCACGTGCATAATAAATGTTAATCATGGTGTTGAAAGGGAACGAAAAATGAATGCATTTTTTTTTAAATAAGAGGGTCTCGTTGAATGTACAAAACAAGAATAGCTTCTAGAATAAGAAAAAAGGAAACCTAGAAGTTCTCTTAGTTTCAATGTAATCAGAATTTCAGACTTAACCCTCTAACGCCCAGAGCTGTTTGCTTATCGTAAAAATAGTAAATGCTTAAATTTTGGTACAATAATGCAGAAAATACTTTACTTTGACCCACAAACATCGAATTGGTGCAAAACAGTTGAATTTGAAATGGTGCACCAGAGCACCATCAGGAAGATGACCAACTTTTTTTTAAATCACAAAAACTCATTTTCTTCAAATCTATTGGTTCAGTTGTTTGAAAATGCTTCGAAATGTGTTAAAAACTACTCATTCTTTGCTGTAAGACCATATTTCTGAAATATGAAGTACAAATTTTAAAATCTCTGCATTTCTTTGATTGGCTCATTCAAAACTCACAGACATCCATTTTCATTAAAAATAAAGAAAATAATAAAACCATCGGTCTAATAACAACGTGTTGTCTTGTTTTTGAATAGTCATAACGTTTAAAAACTTTTGTTTTGATTAAAAAAGGATTTTTCTGTAATTTAGAAAAAAAGTGCTCCTGAATATTTAGTTGCTCATATGCCTAAATGGCTCTGGTGTACCAAATAAAAAAGGTCGAAAAACATGCAAAATCGGTCCAAACTCACAATGTTATTCACAGAGGTTCTTGTCCAAAGTTAAAATGATAGCAGAACATTTTTTGTTTCACAAAATTTTGTGTTTGGTAATTTTTACGGGCTTTCGAAAACAGGTCTTATTTATTTCCCTAAAATTGGCCCATTTTTTATTACATTTCACTCTGTAACTTTTCATGTGCTTCAAGAAATTTGATGAAATTTGGGGAGATGTTAGTATACATTCTACATAAACACCTGCAACTTGAAGCACCATGAAAAGTTGTGACAGTTTCGAGATATTTGAGTTCAAAGTTTTGATGCTCTGGAGTAACCATGGGCGGGAGAGGGTTAAACAATTATCAGTCAAATTGAAACATGAATCAACCGTTTTTTTCGATTGCTGTGTATTTCAAACAGTACAAATGCAACCAGATATAAATCTTGATTTATCCCAAGTAACATTTTTTTTCCAGGAGTTCTACAAGAGCTCTTCAAGATAGCTACAACATAGCACTTTGAACCGCGGTAGGATAAAACTCTCTTCAAGTACTCTTCCAAACTCCTGAAGAAGTTTTGAAGAGAATTTTATCCTACCGCGGTCCAAACTGCTATGCTGTAGCTATCTTGAAGAGCTGTTGTAGAACTCCTAGAAAAAAATGTTACTTGGGTGGTTCAATTTCGCTTTTATTAAGTTATCAACAATCTCCACTTTAAAATTTTTAATTTCACTACAAGTGTTAAAATAAGTTGAATGCAACTTCTTAAATGTTATTTTCACTATTTTAGTGATAAGTTTTGAATTTTCACAAATTTTAATTTAAATTATTTTAAAAATAAATACATTATACAACGCTGCAAAACAAAAACAAGTTTTCGTTTCTTCCAAGAAAATAAAAACAATCGAAAACCTAGTTGATGTCTATGATGATTAGTGTGGTTCAGGCCCCCTTGGAAATGCAAAAAGTGTTCAAAGACCGTTGCATTGTTGATTAAATTATTGTTCTATGCCCACTAAAGCTCTCCTGAAATTTTCAGCCAATTTGGTTCAGGTTTGGCCACAGCTCTGGGACATTTAAGTTTGCATGGGATTTTGAATGTTTTACTACGGGAAAAAATCTTTTTTTAGTTTTTACTGCCTCAACAATCAGTTACCCATTCAAGTAATTGGAACTAATAAAATTTATGTAGATTATTGTATGGGGAACAACTTTTCAGAACATCACAGATTGATCCGAGTTAATCTGGCTTAATTATAAGTGGTTTAAGCTATGGTGTCGTAATTGTTTTTGCAAAGGGCCAACACCGGCAATTTTTTTCCTAATTTTCATCTAGGCGCTCACTACGATTTGTTTTTCATAGCTTGACAACTTTTTTGTTGTTGCTGTCAAACAATTTTTCAACTGCAAATGGAAAGGTCTTTTTCAAGTCATCTGTACAATTTGACCAGATTTTCTCGTTTTAGGTTCCGCAGTGTCCAGCGAGAAGTGGAAATTACAGTCAAATAAAAAAAATCCGGCGTTCCCGGAGTTTAAAATGCCGATGACCATGAGGAACGGAATGGCAACAATAGAATTCCTACATAGAGATCGCAAATGAAGGAGCTCTGGCATGGAATTTTATTACCTGGGCTGACTTGCCTGGTTTTCGAATTACATCATGAAGCATTAAAGAAATTTTGTTGAAAAATCTGGCAAAATAAAATTCGGATTAACTTTAACTTTGTCTCCGTGATATGCAGAAGTAGAGGAGTAAATAATTGTATGATCCAAGAGGAGAGGCATTAAACGCCAGCGACCAGGCACTACGACATCGACGCATCTTGGTTGACCTGAGTGTCAAACTTGCAAGTTATCTATCAAAGTTTCTAAAAAGCATCAGGAATCATACGCAACTCTTCGCTGCACAAACAGTAGTTTTAATTAGTTCAATATTTCTGAGATATTTCAATAATGGCATCAAACAGTAAAATCTAAGAATTAATAATTAGTTGATTTTACAAGTTAATATATCTAATTTAGGTTTCACCAGACGAAACAACCCTTATTCATGTATAACTAGTACAGCCTCTTGAAATAAATAATGTAGTTAGAATTTGTAGGAATATTTTTGTTTCATTAAGATTACCAATTATTCAAAAGTTCTTTGATTATTACTACGAGAGTCTTCAGCGAAAGGCCAAGAAGTCACAATAGGGAACAGAAAAGTACGTTTGAGTGATTATTATCGATTTTTAGAAACCTTCTACAATATTTATAATTATTCTGCACAGGCATTTATTAATTCTCAATGTATCGCTTCAGTTAAAAGTAACCAACCTGTTTTATTTGTGCGGACTGTGATTAATGAATCGGATAAATTTTCCCGTTGGCCGCCGCCATCAATGGATATGACCCACAGATTATAGAAAATTTGTATTTTCTTCATCAATCGTGCACACTCCCCCCTCCTCGTGGACAATTGCCCATACAACAAAAACTTTTGTATGTGGAGCGTGGACAATCGTTATACCACATACTAGGAAACTCTATGAAGAGAATGTTAAAATGCCTAATTTCATGTGATTATAATTATAAAGATGGTTCTCGAATGTGTAACCAGTGGGTGTGTTGTGGGAGAATTTCGGTGACACAGAGGCAGGGGAGTGCGTGTGTTCGTGGATAGTGAGACGAGTCGGTTTATGTCTCCAGTGTACGGACCCAGCCATTCCCGTACTAAAGCGCCTATAAAGAGGAACAGTTCTGCCAGCCACCACCAGAGGGCCGAGGATCAACGAATGGGCTGCCATTGGGGGTGGCGAAACTGATGATGATGATGGGCGGGTTTTCCAGGATTCGTCGGATCAGAGGTTCGCGGGATGAGGCCCGGATTTTCATCGGCCATTTGCCCGGTGTATTGAAGTGCGACAAGTCGCGATAGCCGTCGTAGCTTCGACTGCAGCTCGACGGAGTGTTGTGAAGTGCCAGTGCCAGGAAGCGGTCAAAGGACTTCACGGAGGACAGAGGAGACTGGGACAAGCGAGAACACCAAGAACTCCAGGTAATTCCCCGCGAACCCGTCACCGTCTACAATCGTCAATTGCGGTATCGACGAGCAGCGACTAGCCAACATCGCTAGATCGTCTGCGTCCTGCATTTTGGAACCCCCCGAACCTCAAACCACACAGAGAACCATCTGCAGAACGAAACGGCCGGAGGTCGGTTCCGAAGATCCGGAAGCAGAGCAGCGGCAGGTGCAGCTGAGGGGCCTCACATCAGCAGAAGATCCACCCACGGTATCCGGAAAGAATCAGGTCGAGGTAGGAGGTAACCTGTATGGAAGTGGAATAGTGGGAAAAGATAGGAGGCCAGGTAGAAGAGAAGCATGCCGACCCTTGAGAGAAATTGGGAGTCATTCGGACCTCCCACAACCCTCACTGAGTTGTATGCTTTGATGCCCTTGCCTGGTAGCATGTAACTATGAGGCCGCGCAAGTTTTTAGTCACAAATGCGATAGATAGCAGGATTTGGAATAAATTTAATGTTCAAAATCAATCAACACATTTTTGCTAGCAATCTTTTAACTGAATTGAGCTGCTTTACATTCCACATCTTAGTTCTTGATGGTGATGATTCCGTTTGAACGAGATGTGGTTTTGACCCTTGGTGTGTTTGACCATCAACGACACATCGGCATTTAGAACTCCGGAGACGTCGGGCTATTTTTTTGTATTGGATCGTTGCACAAACTGGAGTAATGCTAAAATTTCCACTTCTCGCTGGACACTGCGGAACCTAAAACGAGAAAATCTGGTCAAATTGTACAGATGACTTGAAAAAAAGACCTTTCCATTTGCAGTTGAAAAAATTGTTTGACAGCAACAACAAAAAAGTTGTCAAGCTATGAAAAACAAATCGTAGTGAGCGCCTAGATGAAAATTAGGAAAAAAAATTGCCGGTGTTGGCCCTTTGCAAAAAACAATTACGACACCATAGCTTAAACCACTTATAATTAAGCCAGATTAACTCGGATCAATCTGTGATGTTCTGAAAAGTTGTTCCCCATACAATAATCTACATAAATTTTATTAGTTCCAATTACTTGAATGGGTAACTGATTGTTGAGGCAGTAAAAACTAAAAAAAGATTTTTTCCCGTAGTAAAACATTCAAAATCCCATGCAAACTTAAATGTCCCAGAGCTGTGGCCAAACCTGAACCAAATTGGCTGAAAATTTCAGGAGAGCTTTAGTGGGCATAGAACAATAATTTAATCAACAATGCAACGGTCTTTGAACACTTTTTGCATTTCCAAGGGGGCCTGAACCACACTAATGATGATATTGACATTTGAGTGTATATATAAATGATTAGCAAATGTCAGTATACTTTATGTTCAAACCAACAGTAAAACTGTCTCGGTAATATTACCCTTGGAATGGGTACATGTTCCACTTTTCCAGTGTTCTGGCCCTTTTTCAGTCTAAATTGACGGATGTGCGGGAAAAGGTCGAAGCATATAAGGTCGAATGGACACTACGTCGAATGGACAAATGGTCAAATCCCAAAAGGTCGAAAGACATAAAGTCGATTGTAAAAAAGGCTTCTACTAAAATAGCAAACTTTTCTTGATCGTCCTTAAAACAATTGTTAGATTTTCCATTGTTTCAAGCTGAACTGATCATTCTTTCTTTAAAAAAAATATTTTGCAGGATTTATTTCATTTATTTTTGAAAAATACCTTTTCTTGAATATCGTAATATTTTTTTTAGTTCTGGGAATTCTGTCAGATTTCAGTATTTTTTAATCCGGCTGAAACTTTTTTGGTGCCTTCGATATGCCCGAAGAAGCCATTTTGCATCATTAGTTTGTTCATATAATTTTCCATACAAATTTGGCGGCTGTCCATACAAAAATAATATACGAAAATTCAAAAATCTGTATCTTTAAAAGGAATTTTTCGATTTGATGTCTTCGGCAATGTTATAAGTATGGACAAAGACTACACTGAAAAAAATGATATACGGTAAAACATTTTTTGGTGATTTTTAATTTCACTTTTTGTCACTAAAACTTGATTGGCAAAAAACACTATTTTTATATAATTTTTTTCAATCTCTGATTTGTTTTAGGGGACATAAAATGCAAAATTTTCTTAAAATTTCAGAATGGGCAAAAAATCTTCGACCGAATTATAATTTTTTAAATCAATACTGATTTTTTCAAAAAATCGAAATACTGGTCGCAACATTTTTTCAACTTCATTTTTCGATACAAAATCGAATTTGCAATCAAATCGTACTTCAGTGAAATTTTGATAAAGTGCTCCGTTTTCAAATGATTGCCAATTTTAGGAAACTTTTTTAAAAACAGTCTCAGTTTTTTTTTTTTTTAATTAGTGCCCATGTTTGCCCATTTTTGAAAAAAAAAAATTTGAAGAGCTGACAAAATTCTCTATTCTTTGTTTTTTGACCATTGTTGATACGACCCTTAGTTGCAGAGATATTGCCATGCAAGTGTTTAAAAACAGGAAAATTGATGTTTTCTAAGTCTCACTCAAACAACCCACCGTTTTCCATCGTCGATATCTCAGCAACTAATGGCCCGATTTACAATGTTAAAAAATATGAAACATTCGTGAAATTCGTGAATCTTTTCGAAAACAATATTTTCAAAAAAAAATTAAGACTAACATTTCAAAAGGGCATAATATTGATTGTTTGGCCCAGCTTTTCAGCTTTCCAAAAATTTATCTATTAAAAGTGGGCAAACATGGGCACTAATTTAAAAAAAAAAATTAAAAAAACTGAGACTATTTTTAAAAAAGTTACCATAAAATGGCTTTTACTTTAAAATGGGGCACTTTATCAAAATTTCACTATAGTACTTTTTGATTGCAAATTCGATTTTGCATCGAAAAATGAAGTAGAAAAAAAATGCGACCAGTATTTAGATATATTGAAAAAATCAGTATTGATTCAAAAATTCATAACTCGGTCGAAGATTTTTTGCCTATTGCCCCTTAAACATATCTGAAAATGAAAAAAATAAAAATAAAAATAGTGTTTTTTTGCAAATCAATTATTGTGACAAAAAGTGAAACTAAAAATCATCAAAAAAAATTACTTTGTATCATTTTTTTGTTTTCAGTGTAGTTCTTATCATACCTACAACTTTGCCGAAGACACCAAATCAATAAAAAAAATTCATTCAAAAGATAGATTTTTGAATTTTCGTATATCATTTTTGTATGGACAGCTACCAAATTTGTATGGAAAATTATATGGACAAACTAATGATGCAAAATGGCTTCTTTGGGCATACCGAAGGCACCAAAAAAGTTTCAGCCGGATTAAACAATACAAAAATTAAAATTAATAAAAACAGACTTCCATTCTTCTAAGAAGTTCTTCAAAAATGTTTGTGAGTTTCCCAGTTTGTAAAAGAAACTCTTCTTGTTTATTGTAATAATTTTCTGAGTTTTTCCATTCTTTGAAACATGAGCAGTTCTTTAAATAAAATGTTTGGCATTCGACCTATTGTCCATTTGCCCTAAACCTGACTGGAAATGTAAATAAACAACAACTGGTTGCCTAGTATTTCAAATTCTTTTGGTCAAAAGTGCGATGGAAAAGTGTGGGTATAATCCAAGTTACAGTGCAATGATAATAATGTTATTACCAAGATTTTTCTCTGTGTACAGTTCATTCTAGAGTTTTTCTGCCAACTTTAACTTATTCAGAAGTAAGCCAAAATTGGTATGAAAATATCTCGTTCAAAAAGATTTGAGCAAATCTGTTTTTGATCGAATTGCGATACATCAAATTAAAAAATGCTTTTTTGCAATTCCGTCGTGAAACTACTTACTTTTCCTGTCATTCTTGAACGACGAAATAACCTACTTTTCTGTACCAAATATAACAGAATCGAATAGCAACACTTTTCAAAATAAATGCTGAAAAGTTCTACTTCTCAGCACTCAAATGGGTGCTGAAAAGTTAAACTTTTCAGCACTTGTTTCAAAAAGTAACACTTTTCAATTATTTTTTTTATTTAAACGATTTATTGACAAAATACATGAAAATTTGACATAAAATTTCACTCAGTGTGTGTTTTTTGGAATTGCAAAAAATGTTGTATGGAACTCGTTGCAAAACTTGACTTTACGACTCGTGCTGAAAAAATCCTCTTTTTGCAACTTGTTGCATAAACTACTATTAATTGTTCACTTGCATGTCCTTTACTGAAAAACAATGATAATTTGATGTTTCAAAGAAAAAAGAAATCGGTGTCGGAGGTCGCCATGGTTTTTTAAAGCGTGTTGCAAACTTATCAGACATATGATTTATGTTTTATGTTGAATGCAATTAAAAAAAACTTTTCTATTTAGTTTTGGTGAAATCGAAATTAAAATGGGAAATAAAAAGAAATTTTTCCCACTGCGATTTGAAACAAGATTTCCTCTTTTAAAATGAATGCAATGTTTTCTGTATGCATGTTTGTAGTATGTTGATAAATTTTTATTCAAGAATTTCAATTCAATGCAAAGTGACGCTATAGCCCAACCAACTCACACGTGAATGCAAATCAATCTCGGCCAAACCGGATTTGGGCGAGCCATCAGACACAGTTCAGCCTCCCCAGCCAGACAGACAACCCAGACAGCCGACAGCCGGAACACGCGGGCCCGATGACGCGTCCTGCCCCAAGTCGAACAACCACCGTGCAGTGTAGAGTTCAACCTCAGCCTCAAAGTCCCGACAAATCTCCAAGGGAGCTCTCCCCCCGTTCGCCGCCCAACGGGTGGGCGGGATAATGAAATATGATATCCAATTAAGTGGCTACTAATTGCCCGGTAATCCAATTTCGGAAATCATTCTCAATTATCAACAATTACCGCCAGAGGCAATCGAATTAAAACCAGATTTGAATCTTGAAATTTCCAAAGCTTTCGGGTCCTTTCCGGTCCTTGTGTGCCGGATTTGTGTGGTGGTGGTGCGGTGTGGTTGTTCAATTTATTATGACTTGAAACGGAGGCAAAATAGTGCGGAATAGTTGGGCGAGCTTTTGTCGAGGTCGGGCCCGGGCTAGAATCTGCAACTCCAAGAACATAGGCCTACGGGACCAACTGGCAAGGATCCGGTATGATAGTGTGGTTTACCGGGATTGTCGGGATATACAGCAACGGGCAACTATACACACCACACCACATAAACCAAGGATTCGAGGTGGCTTATGTGTAGGTTGAAATTATGGTCGAGGTTGTTAATTTATTATAACTCTGGCAATTACGGCGTCAGGGATGATCATCGTCAGTCCCCGAGCAGGATGCAGAATTGTGGAATGGGACATGTAGTGTTACTACAGTTCAAGAACATGGTCAGACTTGGGACAAGTCACTTCTGTTTTCACTGGCTTTTGTGGAGAATTCTCCAGAGTAGAGAGTCAGAACGAAAGACCCGCACGAAACTTTGTTGAGGACTGTTCGGTGTTCAACTCTAATGGGGTTGTTCAAGGAATCCAGCAAAATTTTATTTCCATTTATCGATAACAATAGGTTACCAAGTAGTCAATTGGTCCATTACTCAAATTCTTGAACATCCCTATTCCACACTATCAGCCAGCTTAGCACGACACAACAAAGCGTAGTTCCCTCTAGCAATTTGGTCCTTACACATATGTGAAACCGTTCCTTCCTACAGAATCCCAACCCGTCTTCCACCCCAACGCAGTCCTCCAAGATCTGCACCTCGAGGAATTATTTATGAGTGACTATTTCATTCTCACTTGTTTGTCCCCACCCTCCCTAGAGACCCCCGTCCCGTTCCCCCTGTTTCCCACCCAAATTACCTCTCACACACCCAAACGAGGACAAAAACAGCCTCAAACCATGAACCTGACCAGCATCGATAAACACTTGGGGCTTCCCCGCTCGACTTTTGTACCGACAATGCGCCTGGCAGCCCACAGAACAACAACAACGTCTCTTAGGAAACGCGCCTGCAGCCATGCTTCTCGTACGACACCAAGATGGTCGTCGCTTCAGGCAACGAAATTTAGTGTCTGCCATAATTAACGCAATTACGCCCGTTTTAGAGCAAGTCACCTAATGCGGCCTAATTGCGGAAGTTTCGGGCGAGGCCGCAACACACGTGGTTAGCCGCCGGTAACAGTTTACGAGGCTTGGATCTTCCAGGATTTAAATCACGGCTCGCTGACCAACCGGAAGGCAGAATCGAAGGTGTTCGAAGAGCGGTGTGTTTTGAATGTTTAACTAGTATCGGGTAGTAGTGTGCGGATTGCGTGTGTTGGAATCACTTCCGGTCGAGCACCTAAATTGCTCCTTGACCCCGCGCCCCGGGAGAAGTGGGTTGCCAACATGCAAAAGTGGTAAACCGTGCGAGTAGAGTGTTGGAAAGTAAGAGTTGACTTCACTCCATGGGCGATTAATTAGGATAATGGACTTCTAATCGATATTCTGGCGAACAGAGATTGCAGTCTGGACAAAGGTGGATGAAAAGTCTCGACTTGATGCTCCTTTCGATGACAGAATTGAAAAAGTAAACAAAATATCAATATTTTTATTATCTGTCCAGTGTAAATTTATTGAATTTTAATTGAAACAACTTGTAAAATCGATTGTAAACTATTTTGAACACATTTTTTAACGTTTACTCATCCATTTTAAATTAAATAAAGGCTTTTTGGACTTTTGAAAAACATTTAATTTAACAACCGCAGATCGAATAAAAACGTCAAACTTTAGGATATTGTTTTCAAAAATGAAGCATTACTGTAATAATGTATAAAGCATTGCGAGATACTTTTTGCTTCAATATTTTTTGAAGTAAGGTTTGAAATAAGGATTTTTTATATTGTTATTGAAACAATGATATGCAATAATAATGATAATATTAATACTATTATAACATGAATCAAAACATGGTTATTCAATGCTAAGTGTGAATTAACTACACTAGGGAAATTCGATATAAAAAATAACCAAAAACCGAATTTCAATAAGTTTTTGATTTTCTAAAATGCACTTGAAAGCAGATCACATAGAATTTTATAATATTTTGGGTTTGCAAGTTAAGCTATTCAAATGTGTTCAGGGATCAACTTTGGCTATGTTTTTTTCAAATATTTTCTTAATTTAAAGCAAAAATAGGTACCCAATAATTTTAGTTATGTCCAAGAATATGCCACTACGGCCTATGCATTTTTAAACAATTTAAATGATAGTGGTATCATTCTATAACAAAAAAAAGAAAAAGCAAACACACATTAAAACATGGATAAAGTAAAAAGGCAATACAAATACTATAGCTCGGTTACTTTTTCAAAAGGTCCTATCTACATAGAAACCCATTGCGCATAAGTTTTTTTAATCAGGATAGAAGGTGGTAGAAAATAACAAATAATATCAGAAACAAATATAAACTTCTTTAGTGCAAATTAAAATATCAAAATGAAACAAGAATATCATGAAACAGGATAAATCAAGTTTTCGCAGAACAAAATCGGCCTTAATTTCATCTTATTTGCAAATATCACTATTTTAAATTACTCTTGTTTTGATAGGAATTTTATTGATTACTTCTCATTGTGCTATATTTTGCTTAAAAAGGATTGAAAACTTTTTTTAACCCCTTCCCGCCCAAAGCAAAATCGAGATTTTTTACGTTTTTCTACATTTCTCGTAAGTGGATCGATCAAATGAGATGGAATTTTAATGATCATAAGTTAACATTCTATATAAACAAATGCAGGTTGTAAAAATGCATGGTTGCAGAGAAATTTCATTTTGAAGACACAAATTATTGGTGCTCTGGACTAACCATGGGCGTTAGAGGGTTAAGGTCAGCTAAAAGACACCAAAGGGATATTAAAGTACCTGAGCAAAGTAAAGAAAAGGGGACGCAAACGGGAGATTAAAGTAAGAAATTTGAAAAAAAAATCGACGATAAATTTTGGACCAACCAGAAAAAAAAGTGGAAACCCGAGCAGACGGAAATAACTTGGGAATAACATTTTTTGATATTTGAAAATACTAGGCCAATAATATTTTATGCTATTTATAACAAAATTTGTTATTCGTCGTTATGGTTTTTTTGTTATTGGATTGTTATTGTGATAACAGGCAAATTACATTTTTAGTTATTTTTCGAACAAATCATTGTTATTATTTTTTGTTATTTTAACAACTAATCCGATCATCCCAATAACAGTTGGAAGTATTCTTCCATAACAAAAACTGTTATTCCCAAGTTGTTTTGGCTTTGAACCAATATCAGACCAATAACAAATTTTGATATGATAACATAAACTGTTATTAAACTCATTTGCAAAAATAGATTTTGCAGGAAAATTCCATGACACTTTTTGTTATTTTAACAGTATTTGTTATTGAAATGGCATGAATTTTGTTATTACCGTCTGCCCGGGAAAGCATTTTGACAGTTAGAACTATGCTTTTTGCATATTAAAATACTTTAGATAACTTCTCACTAAATTTGAGGTAAATAACCTTATCTGGCTTCCCCAGCTACCTTTCAACGCTGCATGAAATACAAACCTGTTGTCTCGGAAGAATTGAACAAAAATAAAGAAAAAAGTTAAAAACAATTTTCTCTCACTTCAAAATTTGTATTTACGGGATTTGGACGTAAACATGTAAACATGTATTCTATAAATTTCCATTGCATATAGTAATAAACTTTTATGAACACCCAAAATTCAGAGTCGAGATAATCGTTCTCTCAAAATTTATTGAGGGCTCAGTGCCAAAATCGATAGAATAATGGTACCAACTCACACCATCATAACAAATGAGTTCATTCGTTAGTTGAATCAATAAATCTCCAACAAGTGTCATACATCGACTTCTGACTTCTCCTTGGTCACCAAGCTGTGGTGGCCGAGGCAGCTAAGTCATTGGATTGGTTTATCAAAGGTCTCTGGTTCGATTCCCGTAGTCGACACTTTTGGTTTTTTGTTTGACGGATGAACTTTTTTTGCAAATGAACCTCGAGAGAATAGTTCTATCGCCCATCTCGAGCTGTGTTCTCTGCGTCCGTGAATGGTACCACTATTCTCTCGACTCGAGACCATCATTCTCTCGTACTAGCGCTGCCAGTTTTGGGTGAAGGAACAATTATGATCTCGAAACCCTACGAATATTTCAAATCACATTAGACAATGTCGAAAACTGTCGAATGATTCAAATTTTAATATATCGAATGTTATGTTTAGATATAATCCAAATTTGTTGAACCAAAACCATATGGTATTAACCTCATCCAATTTGGTGCACCCAAAGTTTAAGAACGAGGGGATAGTCCTCACGAAAAGAAACGTGAAGAAAGTGCTATTTTGCGAGAGTATAGTCCTCTCGCGTGTTCATTCGTTCATTGGAACAGTTCATGCTATTGAGTGGCTTATATGGACAAATGACCACCATTTAGTCACCGAACCATGGTGGTCCATACGGCAAAGGCACGGTTCAATAATCCGAAGGTCTTTAGTTCGAGTCTCGGAACCGGTACTTTTTTTATGGATGAACTTTTTTTGAAGATGAACCCATGAGCTGAGAGATGAGTACTCTCGGTAATTTCGGGATTAATGCTCTCAGTCCGCACACAGTACCATTTTACTACCAAATCGTGCTCTTTATCCTCTCGTATGCCGATGTCCAGTTCTGGGTGTGACAACACATTTTTTATGTGACTTGATAATCTGAAGCTTCGATTATCCAATGTTTCGATTATCTGAAGTTCAATTATCCGACTTTTTACAAGGAACTTCGTATAACCAAAACGTCTAAAATATGTTTTTTTTAATTTTTTTTATTCTTAACATAAAAATTAAACAAACCCATGTCAAATAATAATATGCTTTATAAATATTTCTTCACTGCCATCTTAAAAAAAAGATAACTTTAGATTAATATTAGAGTAATATACGAACTCAACGACCGAAAAGCCAATGAAAAAAGTATATTTTATTTTTAAAGTTAATGTTAGTTTTGTAAAGGTATGATAGTTTTGGGCTTCTTGCACACACTCTAATTGAGTTGTAGTAAATTTTCTGCCGAAAAGTAAAATTGTAAATTTCGGGTATAAATGCTATGGAATTATCTTAAGCAACCTTGATCACCCACGTGAATTTGTAGTTTCAGCAAATAAAGTGGAATGTGCATGATTGCAAAAGATAATTCCATAACCTTTATACCCGATTTTATGTTTGCAGAAAATTCACTAAATTTTAATTTTGTCGATCGCAGCGTTTTCAGGGAGCCCAACTCGGTTATACCATGACGAAACTGAAGACTTGACAAACATCAAGTTCAAAAAAATATGCATTTCTTTGTGGTTTTAAATTTTTGACCACTTATGAGCAGTCTTACTGCGAAATTTTTTGTGTTACTTGGATATTTGGAACATGAAGAACCAGGCATCCCCATGAAAGTTCGTTTTGTTCTACGTCTACATTATATTTTAACTTACAACAAATTAATAGAGGTTTTAGAAGCAGATTTTTGAAGAGAATGTGCTTAAACATTGTACTTTGTGACACCCCACTACGAATGTCCGGAATATTAACTCGTAAACAAACTGAAAATAATGCCACAAAACACAGGAAATAACTAGTGTTGAATGAATATCATAGCAGGTTTATAAATTTAAAAAAAAAACTAACATTCATAGGAAAATATTGATCAAAGGGAAACAGTTTGAATAATGACAAATTTAAGATAATAAAAATGATGCATTCGTGAATAATACAAATTTCATTAATTTGTTAATTTCCGACGGCAAAAATAAAAAATCGTTAAAAATAGTCAAATAGTGAAAAATATTTCAACCAAAAACGAATTAGAAAACTCAAACTCAAATCACCTGCAAACATCCTACTATACTCACACTGCAGATTCATCGACGTCTGAAACATGGACGCCCGGTGCACGTCCTGGTGGCTCCGGCCCCCCATGACGGCACACTGCCCGCCCGGTCCACCCCCGCCGGCAACGGCCGCCGCCGCGTGGTGCAGCGCACTCATGCCCACGTTCGCCACCGGTCCGACGCCCGTCCCGACCGGATTGTACGAGCGGGCCATCGAAGCGGCCGCCGCCGTGTACCGGTAGGCGGCCTGCGACATCTGGCTGCACGAGGTCAGATCGCCGTACGAGCAGGGCATGTTCCCGAGGCCCGTCGGATCCATACCGCCCTGGAGGCAGCTGGAGTCGAACCCGGCCGCCGCCTGGTTCAGGTAGGAGTAGTCCATCTCGTGGGGATAAATTTTGGCGGATTTTTTCTTCTTTCCGGGGTTCGATTACGATAATGCTGATTGGTGATGGTTTTTTTTGTTGGGGGCTTTTTTCCCGTGGAACGGAAGGTGCCAAAAATGAAATTAAATATTAATTTTCACTTGTGCGCGCGCTTAACGGGATTTTTTTTGCACTTTTTTTATCTCTCTCGATGTTTTTATTCGGAAAAGTCGAGCGGTTGGAAGGGGGGTTATTTATTTTTATTATCCACCAGTTTACCACTCAACACCTTGGCACTTGGAGCGGGGTTCATGCCTTTTTCATGAGATCGGTTCAACACTTGGCACTAATTTTCACGCAATTCAAGTTTAATTTGTTCGATTAAATTTTCAACCCAATGGCATTGTAACTGTTATTGAATTCGATTCGAGTTAACCACTTAAGGTGCAAGTCACCCACTTCTCTGACAGGCGTTTGTCAACTTCCGGCCACAAGTATCTCCAGAAACACCTCAAAGTTCAACACCTGTTACGATTCCGATGCAGCAAAACACAACAACCGCACGCGCCTCACAAAAACCACTAAAACGCTCAAGGACTCCGACTAAAAACACGGTCTATTTCCGGCAGAACCTGACTTCAACTTGGAAAAACAACGACGATGACGACCTGACACTCTCGACGCAGCACCCCAACACAGAAAACGCGACCGGTTGCTTCCCGTAGCCAAAATCAAATGATAAGCCTAATTCAATAACGGTGAACTCAAAGCCTGCTGTGCTCTGATAGTGACCGGGAAGGATTGTGTTTTGCACCCTCGCCACGGGGAAATCCCGTGCCACCAGCAGCATCCCTAGCAAACTATTGTCCTGCTTTTTCCGGAGGCCAGGGGGCGTGGCCACGCACGCTCCGCTCCGACCAATCGGATCCCGCGAGAGTCCTGAAAAGTCGATGACGTCACCGAAGTTGCGAGAGAGCGAGCGTCCTTTCGCTCGCCTAACTAGGAAAAGGTCGTAGCGTGCTCTGCCTTCCCCTAAACGCGAAGGAGAGCAGAACAAAAAAGGACGCAACGGTGACGTCACGCAAGGACGAAGAGAGTGAGGGAGAGCGCGGTCGTTTGCGACGTCGTCGCAAGTTGTCGTGGCGTCGTCGTGAGGAAAAGTGCAACATTTTATTTGCAGTTTTATTTTTCGACACGTTTTTCCAGATTTTTATGGTCTATCAGAGGCACTCGGAGGGTTTTTTTAAGGTATGGTGCGGAGTTTGGGATGCTTTGCATACGTAAGGTTAGTGTGTGTGGGAGAGAGAAGTTGTCGTTTTTTCTTTATGTTGTGATGATCTTTTTTCTTCTATTGACATGTTGGGTGAACCTACTTTTTTGCCTGGTTTGTAAGATTTCCACAGATTTATTTATTCAAGCATCTTTAAGTCGTGAGAAAATACTTCAGCTTGCTTGAAACATTTCGACAAGTAAGTAACATTCGACGGAGTAAGTAACATTGGCGTTGCTCCTAATCATACGTTCGTAAACAAATAAATCTAGCAAAACAATATAATTGGGCCAATGTGTAAGTATAAAGAAAGATACTATCCTGTTCGTTCATCATGTGACGTAAGCAGGATAGACTCTTTGTTTAGATTTCGACATTGGCCTATTTACATTATTTTGCTTGATTTTTTTTAATAGTTTGAAAATATTGTTTATGTTTGTTATTTAAATAATATCTCTATGCTTTCGAAACTCTCAAAATAGCATTTTGAGTTTTCATTCGACAAAACAAGTCCAACTAATATCTGCCCAATGAAACCGGAAGCGATCAAATATTTTAAAACGCAGGTTAAAGATATTTAAAAAAATATAAATTTATGAAAATTCTCATTTTACCATCTCAACACGCCTTAGGCTACCCAAATTGTGAGTTTTGATCGATTTCGACAGATTTTACATTTTCTGCAAATTTCGAAAAGATAATTGGCCAGATTTTTTCAATCATGATACCCTGCCCCCAGGCTACTTTTTTTAAACCGGCTTTTATCGTAGAGCATTACTGTTCAATAAAATGGTACAATAATAGAATTTGACGAACACAAATTTAAAAAAAAATTAAAAATCATACATTTATCGATGTAATCCATTTTGTGCATAAACCTCACTGTTAGTATAAAGTAAATCCTTCCCAGTTCCTGAGGGGAACACCCTTGAAGAGTATCGGGGCCGGCATTTACAAAGCGGATTCAGTGGCAGTTTCATTCTCAACATAATGTTAACATGTTAAGGTTAATGTTAATATTCCATAGGTCGCCTACCTAAGGTGTCGTGATAAGGTCCAGTTTGTGACGATACACTACCTTCCCTTTACCAAGCAATCGATTCCAGAAGTGAAAAGATCACCAGTTGTGTTGGTTCGAGCTGGGATTTGAACCCCGATCTACCGCTTACGAGGCGAAAGCGTTACCACTGGGCTACGTGGCTCGTATGCCTTAAGCAATTAGTTATACTTAAGGCTACCAACTGTACGGATTTTTTTCTTGTCGTACGGATTCTCGACCCTCTTCGTGGATTTATTACAGGTGAGATTATTGTAAGGATTGTTTACGTATGATAAGGAATCTAATGATTATACAAAAAAGCATTGAATTTAAAAGGTTGAATTCAATGCTTTTTTGCTGTGACCAATGCTTTTCCTAATTCGACATTTTTATTTAACTATCAGTTCTCCGATTTGCCTCAGTTCTTGATTATCACTTGTTCATTTGAAATTCATTGCAAAACAAATTTATCCAACAAGCGATGCAAGAGCTTTCAAAAGTTTTTGAAACCTGTTAAAATCTGATGTAACACATTTTGTTTTAATTGTTGAATAATTAGAAAAACATTTACTTATAAAGATTAAGTTTACTAATTCAGCAATTCCCCACGAAAACAGCATGATTCGAACAAAAAGTTCTCCGATCGGGCTCAACATTTTTCTGGGGGTTTCTAGCTTAACATTTGAAAAGGTCGTATGAAAACTTAAAATGCTGTTTTGAAGGTCTCGGGACCAAAGAGCCTATGTCTAAAAATATTTTTATCAGATTCCTCGGAAAATTTTATATAACATATCCAATAATGGTGAAGTTGCGTATTTCAATTACGAAAATTGGGACCCTAACATGTATAGGTCATTGCTGAAATTTTGAAATTATCGCAGTTTTAGTGAAAAAAGTCGTTTTTTCTCGTTTTCGTCACTGTCCCATTTCTGCGCGTGGCGCGTCGAAAAACCCTGTTTTTATTTTCAAAAAATCGAATCTCAGAGTATTGAAAACATAACTTCACCTTTTTTTGATATGTCATGTAAAATTTTCCGAGGAATCCGATAAAAATATTTCCAGACATAGGCTCTTTGGCCCAGACACGGTCAAAACGCCATTTTAAGTTTTCATACGACCTTTTCGAATGTAAAGCTAGATTTTTGGAACTTCTTACTATTTTTCACAAATAGCCAATAAATTTTCTTTTGGGCCTAAGACAGCTAAAATCGGATGAAATGGCGCGGAGATATGATTTTTTGAGAAAAAGTGGTTTTTGCGAAAATCGACGAAAATTGCCATTTTTCGGACCACCCTAACACGGCGTAGGTCACCCTAATGGCCAAACAAAAAAATACGGATCTAATTATTTTAGCCAAGGAACCCCCAGAAAAAAATTGAGGCCGATCGGAGAACTTTTTTGAATCATGCTGTTTTCGTGGAGAATGAATTAAGAGCGAGTTTTGCCTTCCTCACTGAGGTAAGGCTATAATCCTGCTCTAAAAATGAACTTTCTATTAAAAGCTCCTAGACCCACCTTCATGTATACATATCTACTCAGAATCGAAAACTGAACAAATGTCTGTGTGTGTATGTGTGTATGTATGTGTGTGTGTATGTGTGTGTGTATGTGTGTGTATGTATGTATGTGACCAACATTCTCACTGAGTTTTCTCAGCACTGGCTGAACCGATTTTGATCGAACCAGTTGCATTCGACTTGGTTTAGGGTCCCATACATCGCTATTGAATTGTTTGAAGTTTCGATAAGTAGTTCAAAAGTTATGTATAAAAATGTGTTTTCACAAATACCCGGATCTCACTTAAATGTATGTAAACTATGTCTGGATCCATCATCCGACCCATCGTTGGTTAGGTAATTGAAAGGCCTTTCCAATGAGTCCAAGACATTGAAGATCTGGCAACCTTGTCTCGAGTTATGACAACTTAAGTGATATTTATGCACTTTTTTGAAGCCGGATCTCACTTAAATGTATGTAAACTATGACCGGATCCATCATCCGACCCATCGTTGGTTAGGTAATTGAAAGGCCTTTCCAAAGAGTCCAAAACATTGAAGATCTGGCAACCCTGTCTCGAGTTATGACCACATAAGTTATACATTGTGTTCTTTTTTTCTGGATCTAAAAAAATGATGAAACCACTCATATACCCATTTTTGGTAAAAAGTGAGGAAGGCATCAACCACATAGGTGGATTAAGTTAAGGTTTTTAACCAGTGTGTAACAGGTCGTATTGAGGTGCTCCGATTTGGATGAAACTTTCAGCGTTTGTTTGTCTATACATGAGATGAACTCATGCCAAATATGAGCCCTCTGCGACAATGGGAAATGGGGTAAAACGGGCATTGAAGTTTGAGGTCCAAAAAACATGAAAAATCATAAAACTGCTCCCATTTGCGTAAAACATGACCAATTCCAACTCTCTTAGATGCATTCTATAGGACATTTTATGCACTTTAAAATGTGCTATATACATCTAAGATTTGTTTGACTTTTTTCATAGCTTATGCAAAGTACTGTTAAACATAGATTTTTTTTAAATCCTAATATCTTTTTGCAACAGCTTCCAACACCCATACTCCCATAGGTCAAAAGATAGGTAATTTCATGGACTATCAGCCTACGGTATTAACTTTTTGGCCAATCGCAGTTTTTCTCATAGATTTACGATTTTTCTATAACAAACTTATTACATCGTTGACTTTTGTCCTGTAGCCCAAGAAGATGGCACTTTTTGAGTATTTGAGTCGTTAATTTTATTTTGGAAAATAATTAAATAAAACATTTTTGGAAAAAAGTTGGACATGATTTACCTTGCGATCTATTGCACCGGACTTAGTCCGTGCGACCTACCCTAACTTAAATTATAGCAAAGACCCTCACTTGAGTTGGGCACAGTGGCCAAAGGTGCTTTTATTCACACCGTCAGCACAGACGAGCGCTCCGCGCGGCGGTGCAGTTTTTGCAGCACACGGCCAGCTTTGCTGATGTGGGCTTTTGGGTTTCCTGGGGACATCGAGTGTCTTACCAGGGAATTGATTCAATTATTAAGTGCTAGGCCGCGGTAGTAATAACATCGATGTCATTAATTATTTAGAAACATAATATAGTTGTTAGAGATAAACTTTGATCTTTAAATTACTTTAATATCACATCATATGCGCCAATCCTTACCGCTCGGCGGCGCATGTGGTGACAGTCGGTAACTTAAATTAATTTAGTAATTTAGTTTAGAGTACAATGTGCAACGTGTCGTTTGGAGCAGTGTTATTGTGCTGGTAAGTACCTTTTTTAACTATTCCCGGTTTGTGTTGGGAACTACTAAATTAAGTGTGTCGTTATTTCGTTATTTCGTTCGTTCGTTATTATCAACACCGGTACAGCCAGTAGTGAGATAATCAACACAATCCTGCACACACAGACATTTCCTCAGAACTTGACTCTAGATTGGATTTTATTGAAAAAAATTAAAAACACAAAATTTTAGCAGATTTTAAATGTTTGCAAAATAAACTTAAACAAATTAACTTTGATCAGTTTGTGTCATAGTGCGCTTCTCCAGGGTCCGAATGACGGATAGAATATTAAGTCTTCGTCCAAGAAAAACATTAGTCCGAACCGTAGAAAATCCTATAAAGAGGTCGAACTCTCTCTCGACGAAGACAAACATTAGTAAACAACTAAATACGTCCTACTCAAGGCTAGAAAAATTAAATTTGGAAGAGTGTCAGACTTCGTCAACACCCATCAGGCTCAGCAAGTACTGCGCAAAAAGTGCCAAAAAAAAGTTTTGAAAAGTTCGAAAACTTTCTTAAGAAAGTCAATTTCGATAAAAGCCTTTTTGACCAATTCCTGTATCCAGAATTGGAAGAAACACCCGAGGCAATTTTGAATAAAAAACGCGAAACGGTAATTCAAGAATTTTTATCGGCCAGTGCTTATTTTGACAGCGCACTTAAGATGGCTCAATTTGATTTTGAAAAAGCCCTCCAATATATACCGGAATTCACCGGTAATTTCGATGACGTTGAAAATTTCATCAACATCGCTGATATTTTCCATGCTAGAATTGGGGCGAGAAACGCCGACCAGTTACACCAGTTTTTAGCTGTGATTCGGTTAAAGTTAAAAGAAGACGCCAAGGAGAGGGCGATAGATATTATGGCTGATACTTGGCAAGAGGTTCAAAATAACTTGAACACTCTGTATCAAGAAAAAAAAATACATGGCCAGAGATTCTTAACTCTTGCAATAAATTAGTACAGACTAGACAAGAATCCCTGGAAGAATACCGCCGCAGAGCTGATAAGCTCAATAGGCAAATTAAACAAAAAGGGGGAAAACGATGCAGCCGAAGAAATTTTAAAAGAAAATTTCATCGGTGGGCTGCAAAGTACCACCCTCATGCAGTTCGCTGCAACTATAGAAGAATGTTCATACGAAGACCTGGCGAACACAATTCTAGAAAGAGGCAAAACGCTAGAACGTATCTTCGAAGCACACAAAGAGAAGATGAAAAATTCTTCTTCAAATGCGACTGAAGGCGGTGATGGTGGCGGAAACAGCCTCAGAAATAAAAATTGGAGCAATAAAAAAAATAACACGTGGAGAAACCCAGTATGGGGTCACCCAAGTAACTTTACACAACCTCCACCGTTGGGTCCAATTCCCCAACCATATACCACGATGCCGAATCAAATGATTGGATGGCAACCCAATCAAACTCAGAACTTTGGTAATCCAAACAGAACACTAGTTCCGTACGGTCATGTACAAAATCATGAAAACATGACAATGGACAGGTGGGGTAGAGGTCCACCACAATCAAATCAAACGAGTCAACTGAATAATACAATGAACTTCAACCCAGATTTTAATAGCACATTCAATAGAAATCAAAACAGTACGCAACACGTACCAAAAAACTAATACAAGGGGACGTACAAGTCGGATACGGCTCAGTCCCCTTTAAAATAGATCAAAGCGCTGGTAATTATATTGGCTTCAAAGCTAATCAAGAAATTATAGTTCCAGTAGACAAAACCGTTGGAAAACATATGGCCATCCAACTAGCTACTATAACCAACCCACAAACGCCTTCAAGTTACATGTTAGATACGGGGTCACCGAATAACTACATTCATAAAGATCACCTTGAAGTTATAGGTTTAAGTATGCAGAATATAAATCATTATGACAGGCACACCGTTCAAGGGATCGGCAAACAGTTAACACAGACTTGTGGTTCGATATGGGTAAAATTGATAATTGGAGAAAGTACATTCCCTATCAAATTCCACGTTCTGGATAATATGATAGTTCCAGCAATCATTGGGCTGGAATTTTTAAAAAACCACACCTCAACAATTGGAAGTTGCTTTGATTATATTACATTTCAACGCTTTCCAGTAAAGAAATCAACGAATAACACGAAACAAAATACGAAAAACGACTACCATAAGGAAACAATAAACGAACAAAAATCCCAACGTTTTGGAAAAACCGTAATAATACAAACAGAAGCAGCAGTTGCAACATGTGGTGCAATTGACACCACAAAATCCATGGAACAGGCTATACTGGAAAGCGCTATCGATCTTGATGCTCACCAAGATTGCGATTTCCTAGAATACAAGAACCATAAAGAGATAAAAGGTCCTCAACGAGTAGCTACTCTGATGGAAAAGATAGATCTAGGCCATTTGAATTCATCTCATAGACAATCTATTACTGACATAATCTCTGAATTTAAAAATACCTTTTTATAGAAGGGGATCGCCTTACGCGTACTGACGCAGCGGTACATGATATCGAAACAGAAACCTGCATTCCGATTAACAAGCGCCAATACCGATTTCCGGAAGCAACCAAGAAGCATATAAAAGAGCAGGTCGAAGAAATGCTAGAGCAAGGAATTATAAAACCAAGCACGAGCCCCTGGAACGCACCAGTCCTTTGCATCCCAAAAAAACCAGATGCAAATGGCAACCAGAAGTACCGGATGGTCGTAGACTACCGAGCACTTAACACAATTACTAGAAGTTTCGTGTATCCAATTCCATTAATAAACGAAATTCTGGATAACATCGGTGAAAATAGTCTCTTCACATGCCTAGATTTAAAATCGGGTTTTTACCAAGTTTCTATAAACCCCAATGATACCGAAAAGACAGCGTTTTCAACGCCTCAAGGGCACTTCGAGTTTGTTGGTATGGCAATGGGGCTCAAAAATGCCCCAAGTACCTTTCAAAAACTGATGCACACCGTAGTTTACGAATTAGGGGCTGTTAAAGCGTTCGTATATCTAGACGACATAATTGTTTTTGGGAATACAGTGGAAGACCACAATGATACTCTCAAAAAGGTTCTAGACGCTCTAAGCAGGCATAATCTTAAAATCGAACCGGCAAAATGCCAGATGTTGAAAACACAGATTGAATATTTAGGGCACATTATTGACAAAAATGGTATCCGCCCTACTGATGCAAATATTAAAGCCATAACTAATCTTAAGCGACCAACTAATATTCGACAGGTTAGATCATTTTTAGGCACTATAAATTTTTACGGTAAGTTTATTTCTAACATCGCCGCTAGAAGGAAACCATTAAATGACCTTCTTAAGAAAGGCGTAAAATTTTCATGGACTCCCAATGTGAAAGAGCATTCGAGGATTTAAAACAGTGCCTGATATCGGAGCCTCTACTGATCAGGCCGAATTATAAGGACACTTTTGTAATCACTACAGATGCAAGTGATTTTGCCATTGGAGCAGTACTATCCAATGCACAAACCATGGATCAACCGATCGCCTTTGCAAGTAGAGCATTGAAAGGTGCCGAGCTTCGATACCATGCTATAGAGAAAGAATTACTAGCTATTGTATGGGCAACCCAGTATTTCCGACACTATATATTTAACCAAAAATTTATAGTGTATACAGACCACAGGCCACTGGTCGCTATCGATAGCCTGAAAGAAACGTCTACCACACTCTCAAAACTTCGCCTTAAATTGTTAGGGCTAGACCGTGAAATTCGCTATAAACAGGGAAGAGAAAATGCTGTTGCAGATTTTCTATCTCGAATTGATCATGATAAAACAGAACAAATCAATCCAGAAACTGTTGGCGCAACAACTAGAGCGCAACTCAGAAACCAAAATAGGAATAAACTATCTACTTCTGCAAATAAAGGCTACGATTCATCCGATGATGTGATGTTTAGAGAGCTATCAAACATTGATATTAGTGACGGGAATGAGGATTTACCCGAAGAGGAATACTTTTCGAAATTATACGAAGAATTTAGATTATATGCCGAAGAAAACAAGTCATACGCTACGGAAATTAAGAATTGCAAAACCTTAGACAATGAATCAAATTGCAGTCATACTTTCGTGATAGCAAACAAAAAGTCAGGGTTTTCCGAGATTTCCCAGGTTTACAATCTTCCACATGGTGCAAGAAACATAATTCAAGAGGGAAATTTTGCATTTCCTAATGATAATCTTTATGGGGTGATGCTAGATGGTAAACACAATTCTATAATCGACAGCAAAAGTTTTTCCAAACATTTGCTTTGTTCTACATTCACACCTTCAGCGAGTGTGCAAATAAACGGATTCATCTAATATCGTTTAGAAAAATTCGGCAGCCAGAAATCCTGCAAATCATAGAGTTCGCCGCTTGGAAGACAAAAACAAAGATATGTTTCTACAATAACCGCTCAGAGATCGTCAACGCAAAGGCGGATCAAATTCAAACTATCCTCCAAGAATTTCACGATGCACCTTTGGGCGGCCACATTGGGGCCCGCAGAATGATAAAAGGATAAGTCAAGCATATTTCTGGAAGAATATGAATAGGGATATTTTGAACTATGTGCGGCAGTGTGACTCCTGCCAAAGACACAAAATTCACAAATCAAACAAGATACCGATGAAAATAACAACAACGGCTTCAGAGCCTTTTGAAAAACTATACATGGATATAGTAATGTTCCCAGAATCACACTGGGGCAATAACTGCGCTTTGACTGTGCAAGATGACTTGACACGATTCTTAACAATCATTCCAATTCATAACCAAGAAGCCTCTACAGTTGCTAGAGCGTTAGTAGAAGGTGTGATTTGTAAATTTGGTACGCCATGTGAGATAGTTACAGATCAAGGTACCAATTTTATGAGTAAAATGCTGAAAGAAGTCTGTAAGTTACTTCACATAAAGAAAATCAACACAAGTGCCTATCACCCACAAGCAAACTTGGTCGAAAGATCGAATCGAGAATTGAAGCAATATATGCGTCAATTCGTCGGAAAAGACACCGGGTCATGGGATCAGAAATTGCCATATTTTCTTTTGAGTACAACACGGCACCGAACGAATCTACGGGATTTTCACCGTATGAGTTACTATACGGAAGAGTGGCAAGAATGCCAGCTTCAATCTACAAAAGCACAACGGATGCAAATTACGAAACGTATCTGGACGAAATTAAGCACCTTTTCAGCAGTATACATAAAATGGCTAAGGAAAACCTTGCTGTTAGTAAAGTAAGGAATAAGATAAGATACGATGTAAATGTTGAAGATTGGCAACCAGAGCTGGGAGATCCGGTTATGGTTCACGATAACCCCATGGGTATGGGGAGAAAACTCCAACAGCTATGGAGGGGGCCCTATTTGGTAATTAGATTAGATAGCGAGCAAACTTCGACCATTCTTAATGGAAATAAAGAAGAAAAGGTTCATAACAACCGACTTAAAAATATAATGATTAATTTCCGAAGATGGCCATTAAAACATTCAAACCCTTGGGTAGAAGTAAGCCGTAAAAACCGCTGAGGTACAAAAAAGGGCTATTTTAATTTTTATGGAACTTAGAAAATAACAAACATCATTAATAATAGAGCTAATGCCTCGTGGCAAGTTTTTTTCTCTCTTTCTTTCCAAACAAATTTCAGGCATCCCTTGGATTAGCAACCAGAGGAAAAACGCACACCATTCAAGGAGGGAGAGGGCGACTTAACGCATTGATGACACTAAAACGCTGGAATTCTATCTTGATATGAATTGACATTTTAAAAATAGAGGAGTAGTTTCAACAAATCCTTTTTTTTTCTTTTCAAAAATATTTCAATGTATAATAAAATTAAATATGATATGTAAATCGGAACATTTCAAACTAAAAGCAAAGAGGAATTTGAGTAGATTAAAAACAATTAGGTATCCTAGTGGTCTTTTACAAAAGAATCAATCAGAATAGGTTTAGTTGCACCTGAGCTTACGGATAAAACGGCACGCGCAGAACCAGATGGGGGCTCGCCAAGGGGCTCGAGCGACAGATAGCACGAAATGGCACTGTCGGGCATTAGATAGCGGGTGAATTTGTGACGCCAAGGAGTATTCATTATTACAAGACAGCGAAAGGAAGAATTCGAACCCCGGACACCAGAAACAAGAGCATGGCAAAATTTGAGCCAATCTTAATTTAATCTTAAAACGCAAGGACAGCATCCCGTAAGTCGGTCCATGGATAGAGCGAAGACTTTTACTGAAGATACAAATACGCTAAGACTGCAAAACTATTTCACAAAAAAGGCGTAGTTGGTTCTAGGCCCCAACAAAACAGCAAAATAATCTAGATTCGTGGCAGTGTATTTTAGCAAACAGTACCTTACGCAATCAACGATAACAGCAATTAAAAAAAAGGCGTAGTTGGTTCTAGGCCCCAACGAAACAGCAAAATAATCAAAATCTAGTACAGAGGGTTCGAAAGGAATAGTAGACGATGGATGTGTCACCGAAAACAACAGGAATTAAGCCAGTTATCTAAAAGCCCGACCCGCCAATGGCTATCTGCACGATTTTAGAAGCCGGTTCGCGAAGAAGCTCCATCATAACGGTTAGGCTATAATTAGCTTTAAAATAAAAATAGTTGATAGTATGTCTTTAGTATCCACGAAACCTTATTTTATTCCAGCGTCTTACCTCTTGAGCTCGGCCTCTTCAAGGCCAAGCTCAAGCTCGGTAAGGGGGACATGCACCGGACTTAGTCCGTGCGACCTACCCTAACTTAAATTATAGCAAAGACCCTCACTTGAGTTGGGCACAGTGGCCAAAGGTGCTTTTATTCACACCGTCAGCACAGACGAGCGCTCCGCGCGGCGGTGCAGTTTTTGCAGCACACGGCCAGCTTTGCTGATGTGGGCTTTTGGGTTTCCCCTGGGGACATCGAGTGTCTTACCAGGGAATTGATTCAATTATTAAGTGCTAGGCCGCGGTAGTAATAACATCGATGTCATTAATTATTTAGAAACATAATATAGTTGTTAGAGATAAACTTTGATCTTTAAATTACTTTAATATCACATCATATGCGCCAATCCTTACCGCTCGGCGGCGCACTATACGTCAAATGCTGTATCAAGTAGGCGAATATCTGTTTTATCCCTAATATGACAAAGTTTAAAAAAATATTTTAATTCATTCTAAATGGCATTTTTTTCAATCAAATCAGCAACTTTCTAGCTTCAAACTAACGTGAAATTTCCCAAAGAATCCGAATATGTAAAAAAAAAAATCCCAAAAATTGCCGTATTCTTGGGCTACAGGGCAAAAGATAGCTTTGTAAAAAGTTTGTTATAGAAAAATCGTAAATCTATGAGAAAAAGTGCCATTGGCCATAAAGTTAATTCGGTACGTTAGAGTCCATGAAATTACCTATCTTTTGACCTATGGGAGTATGGGTGTTGGAGGCTGTTGCAAAAAGATATTAAGGTTTTAAAAAAATCCATTTTTAGCAGTAATTTGCAAAAGCTATGCGAAAAAGTAAAACCAATCCAGGATGTCTATTGCACTTTTTAAAGTGCTTCAAAAGAGCTTTCGAATGCATCTAAGAGAGTTGGAAATGATAAAGTTTTACGGAAATGCGAGCAATTTTAAGATTTTTTATGTTTTTTGACCTCAAACTTCAATGCCCGTTTTGCCCCACTTCCCTTTGTCATAGAGGGCTCATATTTGGCACGAGTTCATCTCATGCATAGACAAACAAACGCTGAAAGTTTCATCGAAATCAGAGCACCTCGATACGACCTCTGGAACAAACCGAGCAAAATCTAGAAATACTGCCTCTTAACGTTTTTTTAAATGATTCTAAAACGCGCAACACAAAAGATTCAAAGTGAATTTTTTAAGTTATGAATATCACTCAGTTTATTCTTTTTATGTCCCAAATTCCCAAACACAATTTGAAATGCATTTTTCTGCTTTGATTACACTACTCGACAAAACAAAACTTGTGTCAACGGATTCACGATATCTCATCCGTTCCTGAGAGAAAAGGCATCCCCGAATCCGATGCAATCGACAGAATTTGATTTTATGTCCACGCGGACTGATGAAAAATTGGTACATTTTTTAACATAAAAAATCGAACAATTTAAAAAACCATGCGTCTCCTCCCAATTATATGAGCCATCTACAAGAATATGGAAGCGCCTGGTGCATAGCCATTTCCTTTAAGCACAACGGAAACAACCAATACAAATGTATAAAAAGTTGTCAAGTTCTCGGGGTCCACAGCTAGCATTTTTGTACGATTATAAAAATAAATATTAAAAGTTTAAAATTAATTTATTTAAAAACATATTTTTGATTTATTTGTTTACTAAAATTTTATGTATCTCAAAGATCTATGGGTACTTCGGGATGTCCATGGTCATCCAAGGACTGCCTGGAGTTAAGATCTACGAGTCTACCGCCGTAACAAGCAAGAGGTCGTCGGATTTTGACCCCGGATCATGTGCGTATAGCATCAGTGCATATGGTAGACTACTGTATGAATGTGTTGGGATGTTCATGGTCATCCAAGGACTCCCTGGAGTTAAGATCTACGAGTCTACCGCCGTAACAAGCAAGAGGTCGTCGGATTTTGACCCCGAATCATGTGCGTATAGCATCAGTGCATATGGTACACTACTATATGAATGTGTTGGGATGTTCATGGTCATCCAAGGACTCCCTGGAGTTAAGATCTACGAGTCTACCGCCGTAACAAGCAAGAGGTCGTTGGATTTTGACCCCGGATCATATGCGTATAGCATCAGTGCATATGGTAGACTACTATATGAATGTGTTGGGATGTTCATGGTCATCCAAGGACTCCCTGGAGTTAAGATCTACGAGTCTACCGCCGTAACAAGCAAGAGGTCGTCGGATTTTGACCCCGAATCTTGTGTGTATAGCATCAGTGCATATGGTAGACTACTGTATGAATGTGTTGGGATGTTCATGGGCATCCAAGGACTCCCTGGAGTTAAGATCTACGAGTCTACCGCGGTAACAAGCAAGAGGTCGTCGGATTTTGACCCCGGATCATGTGCGTATAGCATCAGTGCATATGGTAGACTACTATATGAATGTGTTGGGATGTCCATGGTCATCCAAGGACTCCCTGGAGTTAAGATCTACGAGTCTACCGCCGTAACAAGCAAGAGGTCGTCGGATTTTGACCCCGGATCATATGCGTATAGCATCAGTGCATATGGTAGACTACTATATGAATGTGTTGGGATGTTCATGGTCATCCAAGGACTCCCTGGAGTTAAGATCTACGAGTCTACCGCCGTAACAAGCAAGAGGTCGTCGGATTTTGACCCCGAATCTTGTGTGTTTAGCATCAGTGCATATGGTAGACTACTATATGAATGTGTTGGGATGTTCATGGTCATCCAAGGACTCCCTGGAGTTAAGATCTACGAGTCTACCGCCGTAACAAGCAAGTGGTCGTCGGATTTTGACCCCGGATCATGTGCGTATAGCATCAGTGCATATGGTAGACTACTGTATGAATGTGTTGGGATGTTCATGGTCATCCAAGGACTCCTGGAGTTAAGATCTACGAGTCTACCGCCGTAACAAGCAAGAGGTCGTCGGATTTTGACCCCGAATCATGTGCGTATAGCATCAGTGCATATGGTACACTACTATATGAATGTGTTGGGATGTTCATGGTCATCCAAGGACTCCCTGGAGTTAAGATCTACGAGTCTACCGCCGTAACAAGCAAGAGGTCGTTGGATTTTGACCCCGGATCATATGCGTATAGCATCAGTGCATATGGTAGACTACTGTATGAATGTGTTGGGATGTTCATGGTCATCCCTGGAGTTAAGATCTACGAGTCTACCGCCGTAACAAGCAAGAGGTCGTCGGATTTTGACCCCGGATCATGTGCGTATAGCATCAGTGCATATGGTAGACTACTGTATGAGTGTGTTGGGATGTTCATGGTCATCCAAGGACTCCCTTGAGTTAAGATCTACGAGTCTACCACCGTAACAAGCAAGAGGTCGTCGGATTTTGACCCCGGATCATGTGCGTATAGCATCAGTGCATATGGTAGACTACTGTATGAATGTGTTGGGATGTTCATGGTCATCCAAGGACTCCCTGGAGTTAAGATCTACGAGTCTACCGCCGTAACAAGCAAGAGGTCGTCGGATTTTGACCCCGGATCATGTGCGTATAGCATCAGTGCATATGGTAGACTACTGTATGAATGTGTTGGGATGTTCATGGTCATCCAAGGACTCCTGGAGTTAAGATCTACGAGTCTACCGCCGTAACAAGCAAGAGGTCGTTGGATTTTGACCCCGGATCATATGCGTATAGCATCAGTGCATATGGTAGACTACTATATGAATGTGTTGGGATGTTCATGGTCATCCAAGGACTCCCTGGAGTTAAGATCTACGAGTCTACCGCCGTAACAAGCAAGAGGTCGTCGGATTTTGACCCCGAATCTTGTGTGTATAGCATCAGTGCATATGGTAGACTACTGTATGAATGTGTTGGGATGTTCATGGGCATCCAAGGACTCCTGGAGTTAAGATCTACGAGTCTACCGCGGTAACAAGCAAGAGGTCGTCGGATTTTGACCCCGGATCATGTGCGTATAGCATCAGTGCATATGGTAGACTACTATATGAATGTGTTGGGATGTCCATGGTCATCCAAGGACTCCCTGGAGTTAAGATCTACGAGTCTACCGCCGTAACAAGCAAGAGGTCGTTGGATTTTGACCCCGGATCATATGCGTATAGCATCAGTGCATATGGTAGACTACTATATGAATGTGTTGGGATGTTCATGGTCATCCAAGGACTCCCTGGAGTTAAGATCTACGAGTCTACCGCCGTAACAAGCAAGAGGTCGTCGGATTTTGACCCCGAATCTTGTGTGTTTAGCATCAGTGCATATGGTAGACTACTATATGAATGTGTTGGGATGTTCATGGTCATCCAAGGACTCCCTGGAGTTAAGATCTACGAGTCTACCGCCGTAACAAGCAAGAGGTCGTCGGATTTTGACCCCGAATCTTGTGTGTATAGCATCAGTGCATATGGTAGACTACTGTATGAATGTGTTGGGATGTTCATGGGCATCCAAGGACTCCCTGGAGTTAAAATCTACGAGTCTACCGCGGTAACAAGCAAGAGGTCGTCGGATTTTGACCCCGGATCATGTGCGTATAGCATCAGTGCATATGGTAGACTACTATATGAATGTGTTGGGATGTCCATGGTCATCCAAGGACTCCCTGGAGTTAAGATCTACGAGTCTACCGCCGTAACAAGCAAGAGGTCGTCGGATTTTGACCCCGAATCTTGTGTGTTTAGCATATGGTAGACTACTATATGAATGTGTTGGGATGTTCATGGTCATCCAAGGACTTCCTGGAGTTAAGATCTTCGAGTCTACCGCCGTAACAAGCAAGAGTCAGGCAGGAAGGCAGGAATTAATTTCATCCTCGAGAGTTTAGAAACTGATTCGAATAGTTTATTTCATAATTAACGAACTTTTAAATGGAGGCATACATATATTTATAAGAGATGAAAAAACTAAAAAATCCTTGATTTTTGGATTTGAAGGAACATATATTGTAACGTTACTTCTGATTATAGCTATGATATGCAACTGTAACATACTTTAATTTTGATTGAAAAATAAAAAAAACAGGCATAAGAAAAACAATCGATGTTAAGTAATCGAAATATTCAATTGTGAACGATGAACAAAAATCCTTGCTTACCACTTAAGCCAAACGGCGACCTATTGTTTGTTACGGCGGTAGACTCGTAGACTCCAGGGACTCCTTGGATGACCATGGACATCCCAACACATTCATATAGTAGTCTACCATATGCACTGATGCTATACGCACATGATCCGGGGTCAAAATCCGACGACCTCTTGCTTGTTACGGCGGTAGACTCGTAGATCTTAACTCCAGGGAGTCCTCGGATGCCCATGAACATCCCAACACATTCATACAGTAGTCTACCATATGCACTGATGCTATACGCACATGATCCGGGGTCAAAATCCGACGACCTCTTGCTTGTTACGGCGGTAGACTCGTAGATCTTAACTCCAGGGAGTCCTTGGATGACCATGAACATCCCAACACATTCATATAGTAGTCCACCATATGCACTGATGCTATACGCACATGATCCGAGGTCAAAATCCGACGACCTTTTGCTTGTTACGGCGGTAGACTCGTAGATCTTAACTCCAGGGAGTCCTTGGATGACCATGAACATCCCAACACATTCATACAGTAGTCTACCATATGCACTGATGCTATACGCACATGATCCGGGGTCAAAATCCGACGACCTTTTGCTTGTTACGGCGGTAGACTCGTAGATCTTAACTCCAGGGAGTCCTTGGATGCCCATGAACATCCCAACACATTCATACAGTAGTCTACCATATGCACTGATGCTATACACACAAGATTCGGGGTCAAAATCCGACGACCTCTTGCTTGTTACGGCGGTAGACTCGTAGATCTTAACTCCAGGGAGTCCTTGGATGACCATGAACATCCCAACACATTCATATAGTAGTCTACCGTATGCACTGATGCTATACGCACATGATCCGGGGTCAAAATCCAACGACCTCTTGCTTGTTACGGCGGTAGACTCGTAGATCTTAACTCCAGGGAGTCCTTGGATGACCATGAACATCCCAACACATTCATATAGTAGTCTACCATATGCACTGATGCTATACGCACATGATCCGAGGTCAAAATCCGACGACCTCTTGCTTGTTACGGCGGTAGACGCGTAGATCTTAACTCCAGGGAGTCCTTGGATGACCATGAACATCCCAACACATTCATACAGTAGTCTACCATATGCACTGATGCTATACGCACATGATCCGGGGTCAAAATCCGACGACCTCTTGCTTGTTACGGCGGTAGACTCGTAGATCTTAACTCCAGGGAGTCCTTGGATGACCATGAACATCCCAACACATTCATACAGTAGTCTACCATATGCACTGATGCTATACGCACATGATCCGGGGTCAAAATCCGACGACCTCTTGCTTGTTACGGCGGTAGACTCGTAGATCTTAACTCCAGGGAGTCCTTGGATGACCATGAACATCCCAACACATTCATACAGTAGTCTACCATATGCACTGATGCTATACGCACATGATCCGGGGTCAAAATCCGACGACCTCTTGCTTGTTACGGCGGTAGACTCGTAGATCTTAACTCCAGGAGTCCTTGGATGACCATGAACATCCCAACACACTCATACAGTAGTCTACCATATGCACTGATGCTATACGCACATGATCCGGGGTCAAAATCCGACGACCTCTTGCTTGTTACGGCGGTAGACTCGTAGATCTTAACTCCAGGGAGTCCTTGGATGACCATGAACATCCCAACACATTCATATAGTAGTCTACCATATGCACTGATGCTATACGCACATGATCCGAGGTCAAAATCCGACGACCTCTTGCTTGTTACGGCGGTAGACTCGTAGATCTTAACTCCAGGGAGTCCTTGGATGACCATGAACATCCCAACACATTCATACAGTAGTCTACCATATGCACTGATGCTATACGCACATGATCCGGGGTCAAAATCCGACGACCTCTTGCTTGTTACGGCGGTAGACTCGTAGATCTTAACTCCAGGGAGTCCTTGGATGACCATGAACATCCCAACACACTCATACAGTAGTCTACCATATGCACTGATGCTATACGCACATGATCCGGGGTCAAAATCCGACGACCTCTTGCTTGTTACGGCGGTAGACTCGTAGATCTTAACTCCAGGGAGTCCTTGGATGACCATGAACATCCCAACACATTCATATAGTAGTCTACCATATGCACTGATGCTATACGCACATGATCCGAGGTCAAAATCCGACGACCTCTTGCTTGTTACGGCGGTAGACTCGTAGATCTTAACTCCAGGGAGTCCTTGGATGACCATGAACATCCCAACACACTCATACAGTAGTCTACCATATGCACTGATGCTATACGCACATGATCCGGGGTCAAAATCCGACGACCTCTTGCTTGTTACGGCGGTAGACTCGTAGATCTTAACTCCAGGGAGTCCTTGGATGACCATGAACATCCCAACACATTCATACAGTAGTCTACCATATGCACTGATGCTATACACACAAGATTCGGGGTCAAAATCCGACGACCTCTTGCTTGTTACGGCGGTAGACTCGTAGATCTTAACTCCAGGGAGTCCTTGGATGACCATGAACATCCCAACACATTCATATAGTAGTCTACCATATGCACTGATGCTATACGCATATGATCCGGGGTCAAAATCCAACGACCTCTTGCTTGTTACGGCGGTAGACTCGTAGATCTTAACTCCAGGGAGTCCTTGGATGACCATGAACATCCCAACACATTCATATAGTAGTGTACCATATGCACTGATGCTATACGCACATGATTCGGGGTCAAAATCCGACGACCTCTTGCTTGTTACGGCGGTAGACTCGTAGATCTTAACTCCAGGGAGTCCTTGGATGACCATGAACATCCCAACACATTCATACAGTAGTCTACCATATGCACTGATGCTATACGCACATGATCCGGGGTCAAAATCCGACGACCTCTTGCTTGTTACGGCGGTAGACTCGTAGATCTTAACTCCAGGCAGTCCTTGGATGACCATGGACATCCCGAAGTACCCATAGATCTTTGAGATACATAAAATTTTAGTAAACAAATAAATCAAAAATATGTTTTTAAATAAATTAATTTTAAACTTTTAATATTTATTTTTATAATCGTACAAAAATGCTAGCTGTGGACCCCGAGAACTTGACAACTTTTTTATACATTTGTATTGGTTGTTTCCGTTGTGCTTAAAGGAAATGGCTATGCACCAGGCGCTTCCATATTCTTGTAGATGGCTCATATAATTGGGAGGAGACGCATGGTTTTTTTTAAATTGTTCGATTTTTTATGTTAAAAAATGTACCAATTTTTCATCAGTCCGCGTGGACATAAAATCAAATTCTGTCGATTGCATCGGATTCGGGGATGCCTTTTCTCTCAGGAACGGATGAGATATCGTGAATCCGTTGACACAAGTTTTGTTTTGTCGAGTAGTGTTATAATCATTATGAACATGATTAAACAAATTTGAAAATAATATGATTTTTTTTACTATTTTACTGTTCGTTTTTGTCATCATAATAGTTAGATTTCGTAAAAACAAGTTTCCATCAAAATATAAACAAACATTTATTTTGGTATGAAATGCATTTAAAGCATTTTTCCATTGAAATGTTGATCTCATGGCTTGACACCTTATTTTTATTTTATCGTTGCGGAACATTTTAATTTTTCAATGAAAATAACTTGCTCAAACGATTGCTAACTATTGTTTGGCAATTTCGCAGTGAAACTACTATCAAACTATTCAAACTACTGTCCTATCGACGACGAAACGGCCTTATTTTCTATACCAAAAATAACACAATCAAAAAGTAATACTTTTCGATACAAGGCTGAAAAGATATACTTTACATAGTTAACAGATTCAATTGTTTCATTCACATTTGTTCTAAAAGTACTTCTCATACCAAAAAAACTTTAAAATAACTCTTCATTTTTTCCAGCTCCAAAACCAACAATCCTGCCACCCAGCAATGAGCACCACTCGCTTGTTTCAATATTTGTCCACTTAACTGACTGCCACTGTCTATCTCACGCACCGTTGAAGGTAAACAGCCCCGATTTATTGCTCAAATCTGTGTTGCCGTTTGGACATTATCGCGCGTCCGATGGTTTCAGGTGAAATTAACAACATTACTCACACAGGCTCAGTCACGCGCGCACTCGCGCGCTCGTTCAACAAATTGGAAAATGCGACGGCCGTGTTGCCAGCCAACGTTGTCAGGGGGTGGTGGGAACGGCCAGTGTCAGTGTTGCGTGGCTAAAGTAATTAGGTGTATTGTGTACCGGGGACAAATCAGCTAGTCGGTTCCTTCCGGTTGGACTCATGCGGGACAATTTGGTAGAAAAGATGACAACTATGAATGGTTTGGTTTACGGCAAAAAAGATTTCAATGTTTTATAAGATTTAATTTTAAACCAAACGTAAATTACAAATTTCATAACACAAACCTTCTATATAACCATAATAGTTCTATAGAAGGTTTGTGTTATGAAATTTGGAATTTACGTTTGGTTTAAAATTAAATCTTATAAAACATTGAAATCGTTTTTGACGTAAACCAAACCATTCAATTTCAAAATAAAGTTATTACTGCTAGTGCCACCCTACCAAAACCACGTGAATGGTAACTGGTTCCGTTGCAACTGAATCGGAAGTGCATCCAACCGTTGTTGTTGCCCCCCGAAAACTCATCTCCCTGATGCTGCGCTGTTGTCGCCAAAATTGTCGTCGGCTCGCGGGGAGGGGTTTGGCGAAAAATTCGATTAATGTCAATTACAATTTGCATAATATTTTGTCGAGGAAAATTGGAAGTTCTCTCGTGCACGAGAGTGCAGTTTTCAGGACAAAGATAATTTTCCGCGTTGCCGAGATGTGCCAATGCAACTGTGGGTGGATGGTTTCAGGGTTGTTTGTATGCACTTTCCGTCCGATTGGGTAGGTTGGGAGCTGGTGCGAGCTAGAAAATGATTTGGACATATATTTACAAATTTATCGCTATCCCCTGCTGGTGTCTGGTGGCGTCGAGTTGGATTGTGGCGGTTTGTTTACATTGACACGCGTTTTGGTGCCAACCTGTTAGTAGAGGACGACACGGGTATTTGCTAGGACTTTTAATTTATGATAGGCTTGGTTGCACACTCGGAACCAGTGCATTTGCGCGTTCAACCGTGAAATATTGTCGATAAACATTATTTATGTGATTATTAGCAAGGAGCACTGATTCGTAATTCAATTACTCTACTAATCAACTCTGCACTCTGCTCTTTGATTCGCTATCGTATAAATTATGCACTGTTTGTGCATTAAAGTAACGTAAAAAATCTAAATAGTCGTTTTCGCAATTCTGACGTGAAAGTGTTTACTTTTCCTGTTATTCTTCAACGACAAAATGGCCTACTTTTCTCTACCAAAAATGACAGAATCGAAAAGTAACACTTCTCGATACATCGGCTTCTAGCACTGCAATGAGTTAAACTTTTCAGCACTGAGCAACTCTCTAAGAAATCGGCCGATTTCGACCATTTTTATTTTTTGTATTTTTTTATTTGACTCAAACTTTGTGGGGGCCTTCCCTATGACCAAATAAGCTATTTTGCGTCATTGGTTCACCCATACAAGTCTCCATACAATTTTGGCAGCTGTCCATACAAAAATGGTATGTAAATATTCAAACAGCTGTAACTTTTGAGTGAATTTTCTGATCAATTTGATGTCTTCGGCAAAGTTGTAGGTATTGTTGAGAAAAAATAGGTACACGGAAAAAAAATTTGCAGATTTTTTTATCAACTTTTTTTTCACTAAAACTCAATTTCCCAAAATATATATTTTTTGATTTTCAAGATTTTTTGATATGTTTTAGGGGACAAAAATCCGCAACTTTTGAGCCATAGAGAAACATGGTCAAAAAATCTGCCGCCGAGTTATGAATTTTTGAAAAAATAGTGATTTTTGGAAAAATTGAAGTTTCATGCAAAAACAAGTTTGACATTATTTTTTAATGCAAAATTGAATTTGCAATCGAAAAGTACTTTACAGATTTTTTGATTAAGGGCTCCGTTTTCAAGATATAGCCACCGAAAGTTTGATTTTAGCGAAATATTTGCAGTTTTTCAATTTAGCATAGCATTGGTGTCTACCCGTAGCTGCTACTTCGTTATTGACCAGGACCCCCAAACATTGCTCCGTGGACCACAGATGAAAAGTAGGAACCAATCATCACCCCTTCGCAAAGGTCCCTATCGTGCTGATCAATACCGACGCCGGCCACGACCAGAGGTAAGACACGGGGAAGTGGATGGGAATGTTAGTCCGATACTTGAGTGATGGGACCGCCAAATCGACTGCGTCTCCGACAAAGTATCACATGAGTTTTGAGGGGTTAGTAAGATGGGTATGAGGTCAGGATTCACTGTGATAGGTGATGCGACCATGAGCAATTTGTTAATGGGTTGAAATTTTAAAAATCTTAGGCAGCCGGCTGCGGAAAGATACCTAACTAGGGATTTAAATATAGTATTAATTCGACCGCGATTCTCCAGAAATTCTCCGTCGGCGTGCCTTCCGATCAACGGTGATGTAGGAAGGGCTTCATTCATTAAAATTATTTTATATCATAAGCCTTAAAACATATCCGTCGACGTGCCTTCCGATCCTCGATGATATGGAAAGGACTTAATCCAGCAATACGACTTGCTTGTCTCAAAAAACAAAAATCGGATAATTTCTATCGAAAACTATATAAAGAGAACAAAAATAAAATTCATCGGCCAACGAACGCGCGAACAAAAAATAAATGAAAAAAGAAGGAGAAGAAATCCAATCACCCGATGTACAGAAATAGCGACACAACAGAGACGGAAAATAACACGAAAAAAACAGGACTGCGCGTCCACACAGGCACCGCACTACTAATGCCATTATTTAATTATAATGACCAGGCACCGCACTACTGATGCCATTATTTAATTATCAATATTTGCAGTTTTTCAATTTTTAAAAATAGTGACCATGAGTGACCATTTCTAAAATTTTTTTTTTTTTTTGAAAAGTTCAGAAAATTTGCTATAAAATTGTCTAAGAGACATTGAAGATTGGACCTCTGGTTGCTGAGATACAGCGGCTTAAAGAAAAAGAAACACGAAAATTGAAGTTTTCGAAGTCTCACCCAAACAGCCCACCATTTTCTAATGACGATATCTCAGCAATTAATGGTCCGATTTTCAATGTTAATACATGAAACATTCGTGAAATTTTCCGAAACGAAAAACGAAACTATTGGCACTACGCCCCCCGGGGCATGGCCTTCCTCTAACGTGGGATTTCTGCTCCAGCGCCTCTGACGAGACAGGAGAAACCGGGACCGACGTTTTACTTCACCATCCGATAGAAGCTCAGTGGATAAGGCGGGAATCGAACCCGCGTCTCGTGAAATTTTCCGATCTTTTCGAAAAAAATATTTTGAAAATTTTTAAATCTAGACTAGCATTTTAAATGGGCGTAATATTCAATATTTGGCCCTTTTCAAATGTTAGTCTTGATTTAAAAAATTTCAAAATATTTTTTTCGAAGAGATCGGAAAATTTCACGAATGTTTCATGTATTAACATTGAAAATCGGACCATTAGTTGCTGAGATATCGTCATTAGAAAATGGTGGGCTGTTTGGGTGAGACTTAGAAAACTTCAATTTTCGTGTTTCTTTTTCTTTAAGCCGCTGTATCTCAGCAACCAGAGGTCCAATCTTCAATGTCTCTTAGACAATTTTATAGCAAATTTTCTGAACTTTTCAAAAAAAATATTTTTAGAAATGGTCACTCATGGTCACTATTTTTAAAAATTGAAAAACTGCAAATATTTCGCTAAAATCAAACTTTCGGTGGCTATATCTTGTAAACGGAGCCCTTAATCAAAAAATCTGTAAAGTACTTTTCGATTGCAAATTCAATTTTGCATTAAAAAATAATGTCAAACTTGTTTTTGCATGAAACTTCAATTTTTCCAAAAATCACTATTTTTTCAAAAATTCATAACTCGGCGGCAGATTTTTTGACCATGTTTCTCTATGGCTCAAAAGTTGCGGATTTTTGTCCCCTAAAACATATCAAAAAATCTTGAAAATCAAAAAATACGTATTTTGGGAAATTGAGTTTTAGTGAAAAAAAAGTTGATTTTTCCGTGTACCTATTTTTTCTCAACAATACCTACAACTTTGCCGAAGACACCAAATTGATCAGAAAATTCACTCAAAAGTTACAGCTGTTTGAATATTTACATACCATTTTTGTATGGACAGCTGCCAAAATTGTATGGAGACTTGTATGGGTGAACCAATGACACAAAATAGCATATTTGGTCATAGGGAAGGCCCCCACAAAGTTTGAGCCAAATCAAAAAATACAAATAAAATCCATTTCCGGTTTTGGTAGAGAATTGCTCCACTTTTAACGAAAAATAATCCATTTCAATATTGATTTTTTTTTTTTTAACTTACACTGTTCATTATGCACTCATTTGAGTGCTAAAAAGTTCAAGGTTCAAAAAGTTCAAAGGCGGCAAATATGGAAAAGTTATACTTTTTGCCATTTTTTTGGGTTTTGAGTAATAGCGAATATCTTAGTATTAGTTTCAGTTTTCAGTTTTCAGTTTTCTGTTTTCAGTTTTAATTTTTCAGTTTTCAATTTTCGATATGCAGTTTGCAGGTATTTTCGCGAATGTTCTAATGTTAGTACCACGCCCTCAAGTTTCACACCCCTCCCACATAAACTTCAAAAAATATTTGAAACGGCCTTAGAATAAATGATAAAAAAAACAAAATTCGAAGAGTTTCTAAGTAGTTTTTACATCTCTTCACAATTCTATCCCCCCAGACCCAATGTCACCCCTGATGACGGTACTTCTAATTCGATTGATATACTGAAATTCGATAATTTTCTTTGTTCTAAAAATTATATCTCAGAATCCTGTGAACCACCATGGAACTCCCAGGCCGAATAAGAGCCAAATCAGAGCAGTTTTCATTGTGATCCTGCTGGTTTGATGGGGAATTGTTGTATTTAGGGGCAGGGGGGGGGGGCAGAGGGCCCATGGGGGCAGAATGGGTCACCCTTGGTTTTGGGCTTAAGAATGGATTTAGATCAACTGTAAGGTTTTGGGCTTAAGAATGGATTTAGATCAACTGTAAGGCAAGGGTCTTATAAAGGAGGTCAAATAACATCACCACACCGAAAACGACGTTTGAATTCATTGTATGTTTCGTATTATGAGCAAAAATGTAAATTTATTGAAAAAACCACGCAAATGTTGTTTATTTCAAGGCTCTTGAAAAAGCTTTCTCGAAAGTTAAATTGTTTGAAAAAGTTTGTTCAATGTTTATAATGTTACCAGGAGCTATTACGAAGGTAATCAAACAACAACGGAAACTCAAATCAATTTAGAGGCTTGGTGGTGGAAGTGTTAAATTAAAATCCACTTGGGGGCAGAATGGACCACCTTTTTCCTGCCATATAAAAACAATCAAAAGTTATGAAATTTTGGTTAAATGGATTATGTCGCTCCTGGAAGGTTCACAAATCACGTTTAATGCAACATTAGTTGAGTTTTTAGTTGATTTGATACTTATTTGTAAAAAAAGTGTCTTATTTCCCTGCCCCTAGTAAGGCCGCTGCTAATATTTTTCAAAGTTTATGTTCTTAAGCATTTTGCAATAATTTTTTTATCCAACTAGTTATAACTAACACACAGGTCCATCCTTCCCAAATCCCTTAGTCCCACTTACCCCAGTTCACCTCCCAAAGTGTCAACGGTTTGATTTATTGGCGGTGTATTACGTGTCACATTTGCTGTGGACATTTGCACCACGATGCATCGTCACCGCCATGCCAGAGTGCATTTCGGTACCTACTCTACAAACCGTCGACCGTTTGGCGCGAGAAATTGCATTTTCCCTGAACCACGACGCGCAGTGATTGGCGCGTTTGGATCCTTTTGCAGGAAGCACATTTCGAGGGTTCGGTCGGTTCGGCACACGGTTTTCGAAAATAATCAAGAAAATTAAATGAATTTATTTGTTTTTCACGCACGACTCCTACTGGCGGATGGGTTCTTTTCGGTGGGAGTTGGGTCTGGTTTGGAGTGTGTTGGAGTCACGATTTATACGATATTTACAGTGAAATATGGTGTGCATTTGGGTGGATTGGATGGCCGAATGGTTTAGGACATGGCATCGGCAGATTGGCACCGGTAATCGAAGAGCTATCGCCGTTGAGAGTTGCGACGAACGTAAAATGGCGCCATTATTCCAGCAGTTCGTACCGCTGTCAACCGCTTGAGTTCATCCTCATCCGTTTATGCAAACTGCAACCACAACACGTAAACAGCCACCAGCGAAGAAGCACAAGTACAAGTGAAATCACCATTATCATTATCGTCATTTCCATTTCATTACGTCCTCTCACGAGAGTGCATCCTCCCTCACATGATGTCCTGGTCGCATGTCCTTACGAGTGTTGTTTGGACCCCCGGCAACGACCATCACACAACACATAAAACATCCCATCCCAGCTGAGATTCACGTGGCACGACAACAGCGTCTTGTAGGGAAGCTTGGAGTCATTCAAGGTGATTTATTTTCAATATCTTGAGAATGTTATAGCTTATTTTATTTTAAAGGTATCAACCAACCCCTACAAATTTAGATGAATTTCCCCAAACTTCCCCTACAATCCTCTGCTGCAACATAGTGGCGGAAAAGCGAAACTGTGCAAGGAAGGAAAAACTTTCTGCGAACCTCTTCGGGCACTGCTTCCGGGCATCTAGTCCTGTGGATCCTCCTTCCTCCCAGTGATGGAAGGCAAAAGCTAATGCGACACAAACTGTTTCCCCTTGGGGAGGTAGTGGGACTTTTCTTTTTTTCTCTAGAATTCTCTTCTTTTGTTTTTGCAGAATACGTTGTATTGGTGAAAATGGAATGTATTACAAAAAAATGGTGAAATAAATCGCCAAAAAGAGTTTTTTTTTTTTTTCAAATTGGCAAAAAGGATCACTGACTATTATTATATGAGATATCAAATAGGTGGTGAGATTGGCCGAATCAATTTCTTAGATTTTAACAATATCTCAGAATCTAATAATAAAAATCAGTGAAACTTTTATGGAAAATCATGCTTCCTAAACAAATCCTGACCCATTAAATGTTATTTAAAGTTGAGGTCAATGCTGTCCGATAATGTCGTCCCATTATCAACATATTTTTAATTTGCAATCTAAACTGACGGTACTTTTTTAATTATCTCCTTGCGGAGTTAATAATAGTTTTTGTAAATACACTTTTTTTATATCTGGAGATACAATTGAAATAAGCATTTCTGGAAACCTCCTTGAGTCAGGGGTATTAAAAAACATCCAAAACCCAAAAACTGAAAATTTGGTTTATTGGACCTTTTCAAAAAAACTCCAGATTTTTTTTTATATTTTTTTAATATACTAGAAGTTATGAACATAGTGGAAATCATGAACAAGCTTGATCATCCCCAAAATTATTTTTTCCGAGAAAACCGAAAAAAAATCTATAAATTGTGAAATATGAGGAAAAGGAAGGAAACAAACATGAAAAACTAAATTTTGTGTTCATAATATTGCATCCATTATTCAGATGACGATATCAATGGAACTGCAGGACCCATTTTAAATATCATTTAATTATGAATTCTAGTACGTTTTATTTGAAACCTCCCTGACACTAGAAAAACTCTAAAAACTCTAATTTATCTATATTCTGTTAATAAATTTGGTAACGTTTTAGCTGATTTGAAGGATTTTTTAAAAGAACATAATTTCAAAACACTAAATTTTCTCGATTAACTATAAATTTTTTCGCCAATTTTTAACGTGCCACTAGAAAATCTTTTCTAAAATTTTAAAAATTTCTACAACTACTCTTGCGGAAACTGCCAAAATCACAAAATTTCGTGAAATTTCAAGGGACTTAGATCTTAAATATTCTAAAATAAAAAAAATATTCGCTCTACAGCATTGCATTGGCGTTCTCGATTGCAAGATTCCTACTCGAAACTTAGGTGTCCGAAGGCTTGATTGTTGAGCAATTGCAAACCTCTTTTTACACCTCAGCTTCCATCCACCCCGGGATTTGAACTGACGACCATTGGATTGTTAGTCCAACTGCCTACCAGCGACTCCACCGAGGCAGGACCCAGGGAGACGACACCTACACCTGGATTGAGCTAACGACCTAAGGCGTCATCCATAAAGTATGTCACGCTCTAGGGGGGGAGGGGGGGTCTGAGATAGTGTGACATTGCGTGTTATAAGTATAGGGACAGCGTGACAAAGGGGGGGGGGAGGGGGGTAAATTTTGGATGATTTTAGCGTGACGTACTTTATGGATGAAGCCTAACCTCTTTAGGTTAGACCGGGGCCAACATTTACTTCCACGTCCGTAGGAAATATTCTTAAAAGGCCTAATTTTGAGATCAAAAGTAATATTTAGAGGCCAAATTAATTAGGACTTTAAAAATAAGGTTTTCAATTTTCAATTTCCACGAAGACTGTTTAATAGAGTGTAACAAAAATGACTTTTTGGCGGGCATTCAAGGGTTTGTTCCGGTGGGCATACTAAGCCCAAATCCAAAATAGGAGCTTGATTGGACGTAACAGGATCTGGCGTTTGCATTTGAATTTTAAATGAGATTTAATCCTTAAAAAAAGATTTTTTCAAAAATGTCACTTTTTGAGGCATTTTGGCCACTGAAGCGTTTATTTTCAACACCATTGGCATGTAGGCCATCTTTTGATATAACATAACATTGAAATTTGGAGCACCCTGCAGCTCAGTACAGACCTTCAAAGTTTGTAATATTTTCAAAAAATTGACTCCAGCAAAATAAAATGGAGCCTAGGGCGTCGCGAAGCGCGACGCATATCTTTTTTGCCGGGGCCAATTTTTCGAAAAAAAAAAATTGAAAAAATCTTTGAAAAAAAAATTGGGTTAAATCCCATTTAAAATTCAAATGCAAAGCGTCAGCTCCTGTTACGGCCAATCAAGCTCAAATGTTGGATTTGGGCTCAATACGCCCACCGCAACAAACACTTGAATGCCCGCCAAAAAGTCATTTTTGTCACATCCCCCAATTTAATCAAACTCATAAATTTCCGTAAAAATTTCACGTGTGTTAGAAAACATCTTAAATCTTCTAAAAAGGCTTTATTTTTGCAAGCTCAAAAAAAATAATTCAAAGAACTCATTAATTTCACGGAAATTTCCAAATTTAACAATTTTTACGAATTTCACGCTCTCCGTGAAAATTCACTATATTTAGTCATCTGTTACGAAAGGAAAATACAAAAAAGAAATCAATTGTCTCTAATTAACTCTATTCAGCTTCCATGGATTTAACGTACTACATATGAAATAGGAAAAAATGGTTCAAATTATTTAATTTGTAAAAACAGAAGCAAAATACCAACTTAACTCAATTACTAGTTTTAAAAACACTTTTTTTTGTTGCGCTTCAAAAACTTATCTTAAACTCTCAAATTCCCTAAAAATTCAAGCAATATCGAAATCAGTCACGATACTTTCTCCACTATAAAGACATCTTGATTCCGCTCGTTGCTCCGCAAGCTTTACGATTATGGCGCATGCATCGTGACATCTCATAGAGAGCAAGAGCCCCTTCCAAGAAACTGTAACTCGTAACGTCCAGAAGGGACAACATCCCCAAACATGCTGGCAAGCGTGGTCTTAGGTCAGTCCAAATCTTGAGACGTTTGAAAATTTCATCCCTTTCTACAAACCTAGAGTCCAGTCATGTCCAAAGCTTCCAGAGGGAGGAAACATCCAAAGTCGTTAGAATCAAATTTTACGGCGCTGGGAAATGGGGCAGAAGGGTTTTCCGGCTCAATTTCGGGAATGGGACTTTAATATTCGATATGATGGTGAACGCTGATGAGGGCGATAATTTGATTATGTTTACTGAATGAATACTTTTGGGGATAAATTGAGCGCCAGGGTGATCAATCATTCGTGGCTTTTCAGTAGGAGATATCAGGTGTTGTGGAAATTGTTTACAAATTTCTATCAATCAAATTTGTATATTTTTTTGTGTGATTAAAATGTTATTTTTAAACTGTGCTTAGAAAAAGTATAGACAAGTTGATCGAAAAATCAAAGCTAAGAAGATCATAAAATTAGTTTAATCTAGCGAATCCATAAAATCTGTTGCTTAACAAACTCCATCATAATAAATTACTTCGAATCCAAGTCGCACACATGTCCTCTGCAACAACAAAGGACAAGTGCACCCATTTAGAAGGTTCAACTCTGTGCACGTGCAATTTAATTACCTAAGTGTTTTTGCATGCTCTCATTTCGGTTGGTCCTTTCAGAGAGCTAGCGAGAGAAGAAGAAAAAAATCGTGTAAAATGTATATGCTACCACCTCAACATGCTCCGGCAGCGATACATATATTCACTTCGAATGACGTTTCTTGTTGGTCGTTGTTGCAGTTGGTGTAGCCTCCGGATGAAAACAATAGCAACAAATGGGGATATGGCGTGAGTAGAGAGTGCCGTGGTGGTGTAATATAATGGATTACAATCGGGCCACTTTGGTGATAATAGCGAAAGGTAGGGATTTTCAAATTTGAATTTTATCTTCTATCTTCTATTTTTTTTTATCTTTTATCTGCTATCGTCAGTCCTCTATTGTAATAATTTTAATTAAGTTTAACACCCCTACAACACACTCCAGAAAACCACGTGCGCACATGCAACACCCCCAAGTTTCAGTGTGTGACACCACAGGGTTGATCCCACTGCAAGCTTGAATCAGAATCCACCACAGTTTCCTCCCTCCTCAACATATTCCCTCGCAACACCAACAAACGATCACGAGCGAAGTAATTTGATTAAGTTGCATGCTTTAAATCTCACTTTTTGCCATCGCGATACATGTGTACACATGGGTTACATCGGGAGCAAATCCCAACATCGCCAACCCCATGGACGTGCATAAATTCTGGAAGATTTCTGCTCGAAAGAAAGTCCAAGCCGCAAAAAAAACAACAAGATTGCCCAGAAAACCAGAAATATAAACTAACGACTGCAAATCACGTCCGCCAAATTAGCTCGATAAATTTCCATTAACATGAGCTTGTTGCGGTTTCGATGGTGGTTTTGGAACATACTCCGGAAACATTGCTGCAGCAAACACAACCAACCCACCCCCACTTCACACGTGGCACACAAATCCCGACAGTTCTTTTTTCTGGTACAGGCCAAAAGTGCATCCTTGTTTCGGCACAACTATCACCAGAGAGAGAGAGCGAGGGGCACCGGGCATGACACCGTGGAAAAGTTACGACCATCGTAAAAATCTTGCCACCGCTCATTATGTGCATAATTACTTCCAATTTGCGTGCGCGTGCTTGGCGGAAAGAAAAGAAAAGCATCTTCAGGAAATATTCAAAAACTTTCTTTAAAATGCTTCCTTTTACGAATTGTGGTTCTTGAGCTATTGCCGTTTGAAAATAGAGATTTTTTTTTTCCAAAAAAAAGCGAAAAAACGATTTTTGGGAGTTACAAAAATGGAGGGGGTGGTCTGATTTGGATGAAATTCAAGGTTCTTGCATCTTTTGATAGTATCAACAACCCTGCCAAATTTGAGCAGGACAGAATTTAAAATTTGCACTTTTCTTTGCATGCTTCACATGGAATGATTCTTATTCAAAATTATAATCATCAATATTATGCAACAATTCGAACGTAATAAATTATTGCGCAAAAAAATAGCATTGTAAAATTTTCTGGACAAGTAATCATAAATTTCAAATATGTACATTAAAAAAATTGTAATCCACAATTACAAAAATGCAATAAAAAATGTGAAAGGGGATTTAATGCAGAATTACATAATCCCAGATTACAATAAATTGAAAATGTGATTTCAGAATATGTGAATACTTGATTACAAAAACGATCAAAAAATAGACTGTTAATCATTTATATTTTTAGAGCATGAGAGACCACCCATGGTTGTCCTTCTCCGTTGCTGAACTGGACCGTAATATCCTATCAGCACAACCGGTCAAACGCTTCAACGATCAAATGATGAAAAGATAAAACATCACGGTCATCAAAACTAGAGCCGATGCGAAAAGGAAACAGTCATTGGCCACCAACGGCGCCCGCCATGTCAGTTTGTAGATCTCGAAGGATTGGGAAGGGAATGTTAGTTAGCACAGGCTGCTACCAAGGGTGGGTTCTATACGATATTCGAACCCCCGCTTGTGCCGGAAAACTACTTCTACTTGGGATTTTGTTAGTGGGTAAGGGCAATGGCCAGGATTCATCATAGAGGATGATGATGTGGCCCAATAATCAATGAATTTCGTTGAATGGGGTGATGTATTATGTATTCTCAAGGCACACAATCGGATGATGCGAATGAGACCATTCCCGGTTATTTGGTGTTGAGTTTAGCATAAATGATTCAATCTTAGACAGCCGGCTGTGGAAAGATAGAACCAAATTTATGTGGAATTAAATGGTAAAATATTATACTCATTCCAACATATTTACGTAGAGTTGTCCTGAGACTATTTATACTTTTAAATTAATATAAGATGAGCGACCAATTAATGACTGATGAGTTATGATGCTATCTGAAGGACTTGAACAATCGCGTAGAAACAATATTTGTCGCCGTGATTCGCGGGAAACAAATAGTCGAATTGAATGATAACTTATATTTTGCTTACGCAATTTAGAACAAATCTTCACGTGAAACTATTGCAAATCATAGTACAAAGAAACCCGGCTGTGATGTGTATCAAATACATGACTAACGAGAAAAACGATCGCGATATTCGAATCTATCAATCTATCTGGGTAGATAAAATGCGTCAATAGAATAGAATAGACAAACATATAAGTCACCACAAAACGGACTGGTTCAGCAGTCATCGTGGCAACCAGAGCTAGCCTCACCTTCACACACACGCATGCACTCACCCGAAAAACACACCGACGACGATCGACGAAAACTAAACGCGAAAAAAACATGCGTCCCGACGAACAGGCTTCGCGAAACGGACTGGCCCAACTCCAGTTAATCATTTATATTTTTAGAAAAAAAAATTAAATAATGTAGATCCACTTTTGCAGCTTTGCATACAAACCTGAATTTGAACGATAGAGTTCCGATGACTTGTATTTATACTGTGAGCGTGATAAAATTTTTAAATTTGAAAATAACGCAGAATCATAACTTGCAATCACGCAATCCAACGTTCCGGAACAAAAATCCAATCCAGTCTGGCATATTTCAGTGTCGTTCACTAATTTCTCACCGGGATTGTGAGACCTGGCCAGCGTCCCGAAATGAAGGCAAACAAAAAATTGCACCTTCACTTTGAAATACGACCGCATCATGATTGCACATACGAGACAGAACTCATGTGAGCTCATCTCCAACATGACTCGCCAGCGTAGGTCTCCTCCGGAAACGCACCTGGCAAAGCTGGCTCTGAACGGTGAATCTCGACCCGCAAGAAGCGAGACAGTTTGACTAATTGCTCTGGGCCTGCTACCTCGGTAAAAATTGCGCCAATTTGAGAGATCCGTTCCGGAAAATTCCAATGTGGTCCCCAAAGCCGAGGGCTTCCTCGCTGGGGTTTGCTCCAAAACCCGGAGTAGGCTTAGACAATTTGGAGGAATCTTTTTTTTTAGTCTACTGATGATGATTCTACATTGTATCCTGTGATTTTTTGAAAAGCTCATGGACCCAGTAGGCTTACCCCATCCAACTGGCTCCATGGCCCACTGTGTTGGCGGAACTCGGACGATAACAACAACGAACGCAGAAACCGGTCCACAACCGGTCGCCGCCCGGTGATTGGGATGATTTCGAATCGGTTCTAATTGACGTTAATTGTTGGCCGGATTTGATTAGACGCACCGGCGACCGGTCAGCCGCCAGAGGAGCAGCCCAATTTGGATCTGGATGGAGGGGGTTTGATGGTTATCAAGTCCGGAGCGATACTTTTTTCCAGCTCGACACTTTTGTTATCTGAACCGGGGATCTTGTGCCGTGGTGGGTGGCTGATTGACAGAGCAATGTGACAGTGAGTGAGCTATGGGCGATGAAGAAAGAGAGCGCTCTGGCTGAATGTTTGTGCACGCTAATTGATTGATTAGCCTAGTTTTTGGCAGCATATCACAGTCCGGTGACACAAAAAATTTAAAAAAAAAGTTCAAAAGGAGTTTTTTTTAGATTTTAAACAATAATTTAGAACTCTATCGTTTTTTTAAATAGGTCCTATAATCATATGAAAGACAATAGTTTATAGGACCTATTCAAAAAACACTCTAGAACTGTTAATAGTTTATCGAATGTTTGAAAAATCAATAAATCAATAAATATAATAGTTTTTCAACATTTTGTAGAAAAGCATTAACCCATAAAATCCACAAATTTGAGACCCATTTCTCTCAGTGATGTGAACTAACAAAGAATTTCTACATAACAATGACTACAAATTTTTAAACCAGTTAAGTTCACGTTAAAATAAGGTTTCTTAAGTAGTTCAATAGTTTTTATTGCAGCCATAGGGAAAATTCTCTTTCAGTTGTATATTTTTTAACAAGAGAAAAGCAACGCCTTTTATTGACAAAAAAACGACATTGATTTATCTAGTAATTCGAAAATTAAACTAAACAAACATACCCCTCTACCACTAGTACGATAACCCAAACAAAAATCAACCTTGCACAGCGTGAGTATTTTCCACCAGTCCAGAACCCACGCTGCGTTGGCAAGTGACTAAATTGCATACATATAATGTCTCCCAAAGGAGCAACAATCACAACAAGAGCTAGAACTAGCAAAAAACACACAATTCTTCTGTTGAATCTCAAAAAACAGGTCCTCGCACTTTAATCGTACCCGTTCGATGCTAACGCTCAACAAAACTTAGGGGAAGCTTCTCTGTCGCCTTCTGCCAGTCATAGACAATCCACCCAGCAGTCATCATCAATATTCCGTGCTCGTTACAGCGATCTAATGGGCACGATTGAGTTGCTCAGTTACCCGAAAATACATACCTCGGTCTCGGGGTTGATGTTCCCCCTGCTGCTAGGCTGCGCTGAGTGGGCATATGAATATAAAACATATTTATGACACCGACGAGAGCGTGCGATTTGAACGTTAAACAATGTTCCGCGATGTGATAGAGAGGAATATGGGCAGAAGTGACACTCACTCTTTTATCATTGCTACGATGAGATGTGAGAGGGGTGCAGTGGTGTCAGATTATAAGGAGAACTGGAAAATGAAACAATGTTCTGAATCATCACCTGACTCTGACTCTAACTCTAACTCTGACTCTGACTCTGACTCTGACTCTGACTCTGACTCTGACTCTGACTCTGACTCTGACTCTGACTCTGACTCTGACTCTGACTCTGACTCTGACTCTGACTCTGACTCTGACTCTGACTCTGACTCTGACTCTGACTCTGACTCTGACTCTGACTCTGACTCTGACTCTGACTCTGACTCTGACTCTGACTCTGACTCTGACTCTGACTCTGACTCTGACTCTGACTCTGACTCTGACTCTGACTCTGACTCTGACTCTGACTCTGACTCTGACTCTGACTCTGACTCTGACTCTGACTCTGACTCTGACTCTGACTCTGACTCTGACTCTGACTCTGACTCTGACTCTGACTCTGACTCTGAGACTCTGACTCTGAGACTCTGACTCTGAGACTCTGAATCTGAGGCTCTGAATCTGAGGCTCTGACTCTGACTCTGACTCTGACTCTGACTCTGACTCTGACTCTGACTCTGACTCTGACTCTGACTCTGAGACTCTGACTCTGAGACTCTGACTCTGAGACTCTGACTCTGAGACTCTGACTCTGAGACTCTGACTCTGAGACTCTGACTCTGAGACTCTGACTCTGAGACTCTGACTTTGAGACTCTGACTCTGAGACTCTGACTCTGAGACTCTGACTCTGAGACTCTGACTCTGAGACTCTGACTCTGAAACTCTGACTCTTAGACTCTGACTCTGAGACTCTGACTTTGAGACTCTGAATCTGGGGATCTGAATCTGAGGCTCTGACTCTGAGACTCTGACTCTGAGACTCTGACTCTGAGACTCTGACTCTGAGACTCTGACTCTGAGACTCTGACTCTGAGACTCTGACTCTGAGACTCTGATTCTGACTCTGACTCTGGCTTTGAGTCTGAGACTCTGAGACTCTGAGACTCTGAGACTCTGACTCTGACTCTGAGACTCTGACTCTGAGACTCTGACTCTGAGACTCTGACTCTGACTCTGACTCTGACTCTTTGGCTTTACCTTTGAGATTTTGACTTTAAGATTTTGACTTTGAGATTTTAACTTTGAGATTTGACTTTAAATTTTTTTTGTAAATAACAAAAGAAAATGATAAAATACATAACACTTTACTTCAAATTACATTTAGTGTGCAAAACTGGCATCACTTATCCAATATCAGACCAACACTTGTCTCTAGACATCATTACTCACAACATCACAATAAAGTGCAGCAAAAAACATTTCCCGCTCGTTCCATATCATTTACAATACCAAACTAAACGGGAAAGGAACAAGTGCCAACCACTGCACCAGCTCAACACTTGACAGTCGACCCTACCACGCTGGTCCAAGCCCGTCGAAAATCAAGTGCTAAATAATAGATGAAAGCAATAGTTTCCCTCCGCTTGCCATCTCGCAAGTAAATTTGGCCGAACGACGCGGACGCACCACTTTTGGTATCTGGTGGGAAAATCTTGTTTCCCAACCAGCGGAAAAGGACTCAAACGAGGGGGAGGACAGCACCGAAATCCACTTGTTCTGTCGCGTTTTGGGTTTTCCATGTGATAACGAAATGGAAAATAGTCCCACGATTGAATTAAATGTAGCAAATCCGCGCAGATCTTTCCCTTCGCTGGTTCCCGCTGCTCAGGACCTAGGACATTCAAGGAACATTGGAGGACTTACGAAATTTACGATTTAATTAGGGTATGGACTACTTTCATTTTCTTTTTTCTATGAGCAAAAAAAAAGAGGAAAAATGTGCGTGGGAGTGCTGCTTCTTGCAAATTTGGAATCTGGCTCTGGGCTTGGCTCGAGAGGGGTGCAATTTAATTTCATAAATATACATTTAATAACAAAAGCATTATCCAATTTGGTAAATTGAATGCTTTGTGCTAACTGTGTGCCGTGGTGACTGCCAGAAATCGTTACTCCCAATGTGGTTGGGAGTGGGTTTAGATTGAATTAAGCCTGGAATTGCTAGTGATAATGTACTAAACGTTAATGATGGTTGAGTTTGGCGAAAAGTTGTGCGAGCGATGTAATGAAATGTGCATGATTTCAGTTGTTTTTTTATTTTTATGATGTTTTAAATGAAAGCATAACAGTTAAAAGATAAACCAACACCACTCAAATTTAAATTATAATTTTTAATCAACAAGATTCGAACCACTGACCTGATTGTTAGTTGTTGTTAGTGTTAGTTGTTAGCCGGTCCGATTCTATTACATTGGTATTCCATGAACTAACAAATCCATCTCATGGATGGAATCAACAGTGGTGCACTAAGGTGCAGATATCTCTTTTGGAAATTATGTTCTTTACCTTTCGAGAAGTCCTAGCATTAATGCACCTACCCTACGAGCAACCTGCACCGATACTCGAATTGGTTCGCAAAACAACATTCTCGTTTTTACGATATTTCGGAAGCGGTAGCGGAGATGGGCCATAAATGGCAAATGAAGATTGAATAATAAAATGGTGTTTGCCATGATGAATAATTTGTAGGTCAATGAATTTCTCCATCAATCCGAACGTTCGAGCGGAGGAGATTCCCAAGCACCGGTGGTCTGTACATCGCTCTTTTATCGATAACAAACACGCCATTTCTAATCCGATCTCGTAAAAACGGTAGATACCTGTTAGTGTTCCTCTCGTTCCCCCGTCAAGTCCGCAAGCTGGTAACCATGGAGGTGTCGGCGAGAGTGATTTAGTAGAGGACCAGGGATGTGCCATTTCGTATGGAATTACTTTCAGAAAAGCGGTTAATTGCCGATTGGGAAAGCATACAAATGAAACTGATTGTTGGTCAGATGAGAAAACAAGAATGTTTGAGACTTTTTCTTCTTATTTTAACGAAATCTCTACACTTAACATTAGTAGACATTGCACTATAGTTATTGTTATTACAAACCTTAAAAAAACACATAAACACAAGACCCACTAACTGCCTCAATGTCATCGCAACAAAACAAATACTTTTGTCATTCTGCTTCGTCAGTGAGGCGCGAAACACGCCAGACGGATCGCCACGTGGCAAGCCGAGAGAGTCGCGTGCGGTGGCACTTGCAGTCATCAACGGGCACTTCAGGAAAACCAACGGAAATCCAACGGGGAAAAGTTGATACACTCGCTGCACAGCACAGAGTGACCTCATCCACTTGTTATCCCGCATTACTGCTCGGCGCACCCTGGAAAGAAGGCTGGCAAGGACAACAAATTATCGGATCTCCGGAGCGGATCATCGACGGTTCTGGCGGCCGACCAAATCCCGTTCGATCATCCGATGGATTACATGAATAATTTATCACCACCGGAGGAGGCCATGTGATTGTTGCTCTTTTTTCGTTGTCGCCAGCTGTGTCTTGTTCCAGGGTACGACTGTGGCTAACCCTTGGCTTAGAGGTACCTTATTTTACATCGATGAAAACTAAAGAATAGATTAAAAAACATCCTTATTGCATTTTTTTAAATAATATAGAAAACAATATTCTTTTTAAATATAGTGAATTTTGTAAATTGATTGATAAATATTGTATTGAACTAGCTGGTCTAGCTAAAAACTTTTTATATCTTCAACACTCCAAAACCAGAGCCATCCAAATCAGTTGGAACGCTAACTTCAATTCGCTGGTTCTCGACCGTAACTTAACCTATTCGATACCTTTTTCCATTGATTTGTAAAAATGTCTAGATAAATCTAGAATTATTCAGAACTGGATCAAATATGTTATTCCAGCGACAAAGAACATCGTTCCAACTCTTTTTTTTTTTGCGTGTTTAACCCTCTACAACCCATCCTCTCCTCTAGACGGGCTTCGATTAAAACAATCGCCAAAAATCTGTTTTTCAACCAATTTTGTATCTTTAAAATGCACTGGAAAAAAGAACTCTTAAAATTAAAGAAAATTTTAGGATTGGAAGTTTTACTTGTTTTATGTAACTTAACCAATGTTTTTAAAAATGTTTTTTTTTTAGGGGTCCACTTTGACTGTCGTTTACTAACATTTCCTAAACTTTAAGTAAAAAGTAGTATTTCTTGCTGTGTCCCATACGATGCATCTACGTATTTTTTACAATTTCAATGATAATGGTTCCGTTCTATAATAGAAAATGTGAAAAACAAGCATAAAAATATAAAAAGGACTATAAAGACATGAAAAAATTAGATAGGCTAAATGTAACGATAGGAAATGGTACACCGAAAAAATACTGTAAATTTACTCGACAAGGAAATTACACGTAAAATCGTGTTTTAACGTATGTATTTTTGTTGTAAATTTACATTAAATCGCATTTGTGGGTCTCGTGGCGCAGGGGTAGCGGCTTCGGCTGCCGATCCCGATGATGCTATGAGACGCGGGTTCGATTCCCGCCTTATCCACTGAGCTTCTATCGGATGGTGAAGTAAAACGTCGGTCCCGGTTTCTCCTGTCTCGTCAGAGGCGCTGGAGCAGAAATCCCACGTTAGAGGAAGGCCATGCCCCGGGGGGCGTAGTGCCAATAGTTTCGTTTTTTCGTTTTCGTTTTCGCATTTAAATTTAAATGAATAATGATGTGCAAAAGTGCTATATCATTGATAATGTGACATTCAGAATTATTCTTTTTTAGCAAAATTAAATTATAAATAAAGATAAGTTATTCTTAGAACAAAAGTTGCTCGAAATGATCTCCTGAATAAAAAAAATGTGTGCTGTAGAGTGTTAAAAAAGTCCGCCAGGAGTTTTGAAGCGCGACCACAAATTCAATTTTTTCTCACTAAAATGTTCAAAATTATAAAAGTGTTTAGAATAAACTAAACAGAAACAGCAATTATGGTAATATTCATCAGGGAATGGTAACAGATTTTGTGGCCCTTAGGAATTGATGAATTTTCATCAGTTTCGTTTGAATTTTCATCAGGTTTCCATTTTAAACTTTTTTTGGTAGTATTACTTTCAAAAATTTAATATTAAATCAACTAAATGTTCAAACTACCAAAATTAAACATTTCTCTGTGTAGTATTAAATTGATTTCTCAACATTTTATCAATTAAAGTCGAAATTTAAGGTCATTGCCAACACAGCAACAAAAAGTTGAATTTTGGAAGGTTTGAAATTTGGTTGGTTTAATATTCTCTTTTTTTTTTGAGTAATTTTGCCAAATAAAAGCCTGTAAAAATGTGTTCCTGATGAAATTTCACAAGAAACTGATGAGTTTTCACCAGATCCTACACAGAAAAAATATGTGAATTTACTAGACACGGAAAAAAAATAATAACACACGTAAAATCATGTTTTTACGTATAATTTGTTGCAAATTTACATCAAATTGCATGACAATTTAAATCAGTGTTTCTCAACCTTTTGCGATCCATTCCCCCCTTGACTGATTTGCAAGAACTCACAGAAACCAGCAAATCTGTCACAAAAAAAAATCTGCTTGAGTTCAAAAAAATACAAATACCTCAGATATATTTAAAAAAAAAACATTTTATTGTTTCAAGAAATGTCAAAATTCACAGAAATTGAAACTTAAATAACTATTTTTTGGGAAAAAAAAACAAATGTTGTTATTACTAATCAAAGAAACGGAAGTTGCAAAGAATGATTCAAATAATGATTCAAGACATTGAATTTCTATTGAACCCTCATTCCCCCCCCTAGAATGGCCAAATTCCCCCCCAGGGGGGAATTCCTCACCGGTTGAGAAACACTGATTTAAATGATCAATGACGTGCAAAAGTGTTACATCATAAATGATGTAACATTCGGAAATATTTTTTGTACACAAACTTATAATGTATTTTTTCAAAACATTATTTTTATTAGGTCCTTTTCGATACTGGAACCTGGTTAGGACCGCAGTTCCTGATGTAATATTACACATTTTTTTCGACAAAAAATGTGTCAAAATCTGTGAAGCTGAGGGTTACTTCACATCCACAGCGAAGGGATCCTTTTTTCCTGTTTCAAGCTAATAGCTTCCTCTATCACACCACTTGAAGCATGTGGCTTGTTGTTGTTTTTTCCCCTCAAAAACATCCTCATCTAGGGGATGAGTCGTGAATTGGGAAAGAATTAAAAGGCAGAAGCCAACCGAGCACCAGCAGCAGCAGTAGTAGTCACCGAGGGATGACAATCGTGAAATAATAATAATCAATCAAAGAAGACACCCAGCCAGCCACCGTTGGCAGAGGGACAGGAAAAACTGCGCACTTGTCTTAGTATTTGGAAAAGGGAGGGATGGCTGGTGTGGCCACGTGTGCTTCCGACTCACCAAACCCCAGGCACATGTCACACTTTCCCGAAAAACACACGACGGGGCGGGGATTTTTATGGCCGATCGTAAAACGACGTTTAAGAACTTTTCGAAAAACCCAATCCGATGGGGAAAATGGTGATTAAAAAGTTTTCTTCGGTCCCGCGTCAAGGATCGAACCGGGTTTGATGACCGCTTTTCGGTTTTCACGTCGGTTGCGTTTAATTAAATCTCAACGACTTTTGGGATGGCTCATTTGGGTACCTGCCTGCCTGGTCGGATACCTTTTCGTCGCAAAATGTCCCTTTCTCCATCAACGGTGGGATGGACGTCTAAGAAACGGATCTGTCGCACGGAAAAGGTGCAAAATAGGGTCATTTTATCACTTGCTTGGGCAAAGTTGTGTTGGATGAACTTTGTGGAAGAGTCAATGCCAAAAGGTGAGAACAAAGAAAGTTTCTTTGGAATAATGTCGTCAACGTATCATTAATGAAAAATCTGAGCTTAGAAAATTAAAATGCCGTAACGATAAAATAAAAGTTTATGAGGAATTAATTACTTGAATATTGTTATTCAAATCAATCTTTAAAGTTATTTTTTATTAGAAGATAAAAAAGGTTGCGAAATTCGTAATTATTGAGCAGGAAAATAATAGTTCTTCTAAATATTCATGTTCATAAGTAAATGATTTTGATAAAAGTCTTCCGTTGAAACTGAAATTTACTCCAAAGCTTAAATCTTCAATGTTATTCATACCAAATTTATCGCTAGAAGTTGGCTAACACTCGTATAATATAGACACAAAAATGACTAACTAAGCTCACAATTATAACTAAAAAAGTGACTTTGCTCTTACAAAAGTGTAATGAAAAATTACTTGGCTTTGAATGCTCAAGTTTCTTTGTTTCTTCGAATTCTTCAGGTTGCACTAGCAATTTTTAAGATATTCAGAAAATATTTTTTTAAATAAAAACTTTAACTTGGTTCCACAAACTCTCTACAAACACATACAAACTCACCTGATCCTTTTCAAATCACCTCAAAAAGTGAACCACCGTTACCATCTATCACCTGCTGTCATTCCCTAAGGAGAAAGACCAAATAGACACCATCTCGATTGGACGGTCTATTCGTTAGCTATTGATTCATCAAAACACCCAAACTACACACAGATTCCTCCACTACTGATGGTCCATCCTTTGGTCCTAAATTGACAGCATTCCGACTCATCATCAACGGTCGTCGTCGTCGTCATCTTCAACCAGCCAGCAACGTTTGAACTCCAAACTCCCGGATAAAAGGCCAAATTCTCCCCCCTGAAAAATCCCCAGAAACGATACCGTGACTCAGTTGGCCGGCGATTCACGTGGGTGGGAGAGGACAGCCAACAGCGATTCTACGACGTGTGTTTCGGCAAATAAAACATACAATCCGGAATCTGTCCTCGGGAGTGATTTGACGGCCGCGTTAGAACAAACCGTTGGACATCGAATCTCGAAAGGTGTCGTCCGGAACGGCTTTGCGCTCTGTGTCTGTCTACCTTGGCCAAATATGTGGACTGTGCAAACGACGAGGAGGACACAGTTCCGGGAGGAGATTTTTTGGACGTTTGGAAAAAGCGTCAGGAGAAAGACTCATTAGCTCTCCAAATATGTATTTAGGGACATTTTGGCTTGAAATGTTTGGGGCAAATCAGGTGTACGAATTTGGTCATTTGATTTTAAAAGAATTGCTATAAGATACAGTCAACTTGTAAATCTTCAATGCAACAGTTTTGAAAAATCCCGACATCCAAATTGGTTGAAATATTTAAGCTTGCCTGCAGATGCTTTCACTATCGACCAAAGAGAGAAAAAACTTTTCCTCCAACGGTTCTCTCTTCGAAGGGGAATTGTTTGAACTTGACGCATATTTACATATGCTCGCAAAAAGAAGCAAGAAAGTTTTCTAAGTAGCTGTCGCGCTCAGAGTACTTGCTACTTATAACTTTTGAAACTATGTCTGCTTAGAAGCATTATCTCTGCGTTTTCACCCCCGTTCAACATCGTTCACAAGTCTGATGGCTTGATTTTAACTTACATAATGTCAGTATAATAATTGAAAAAAGCTAAAATTAGTAATTAAAAACACGCATTTAAATGTTCAAAATATCTAACATTCTCTCAACCTAAAAGATTAAAAAAAAGTAAAAAAGGATAACAAATTCATTCTCTACCAACTCACACGAAATCGGGAAAAGTTGCCCCGACCTCTCTTCGATTTTCGTGAAACTTTGTCCTAAGTTGTAACGTTTGTCCCTGATCACGATTCTGAGGTCCGTTTTTTGATATCTAGTGACGAAGGGACGGTACGACCTTTTTCATGTTTGAACAGAGGCGTTTTTCAATAATTTGCAGCCTGAAACGCTTCTTGAGATAGAAATTTGGTGTCAAAGGGATTTTTATGTAAAATAGGACGCCCGATTTGATGGCGTACACAGAATTCCGAAAAAAACGTGTTTTTCATCGAAAAACACTGTAAAAGTTTTAAAAACTCTGCCATTTTCCGCTACTTGACTGTAAAAATTTTGGAACATGTCATTTTAAGGGAAATTTAATATACTAATCTACATTGATCCAGAAGGGTTATTTTTCATTTAGAACATTTTTTTTATTTAAAATATCGTGTTTTTTTCTAACTTTGAAGGGTTATTTTTAAGATTATAACAATGTTCTACAAATTTGTAGAGCAGACAATTACAAAAAAAATATATATATAAACATAAAGTTAGAAAAAAACACGAAATTTTTAAATAAAAAAATTGTTCTGAATGAAAAATAACCCTTCTGGGTCAATGAAGATAAGTATATTAAATTTCTCTTAAAATGACATGTTCCAAAAAAATTTACAGTCGAGTAACGGAAAATGACAGAGTTTTTTAATCTTTTTTAGTGTTTTTTTTTCGATGAAAAACACGTTTTTTTGCAATCAAATCGAGCGGCCAATTTTACATAAAAGTGTCTTTGACACCAAATTTCTAGCTCATCACCGATTCAGGCTGCAAATTATTGAAAAACAGGTCTTTTTCACATGTTCGTACCGTCCCTCCGTCAGGAGTTATCAAAAAACGAAACTCAGATTCGTGATCAGGGACAAAGTTTCACGCAATTCGAAGAGGGGTCGGGGCAACTGCTGTGTTAACCGTATGTATCAAATAAAAAAATCAAATCCTGGTTCAAACCTTTTTTTTTATTTTTCTTCAGTTAACTTCTACCCATCTAGCATCACTGTACTAATTTACCTATATCAAAGCAATAGTCAATAATTATCAAACAATACCGAATTTTTAAGAAAAGAAGGTACATCAAAATTTCACCAATATTTAAAATATATTAATACTAAAAAATGTATTTATTTTGAAATGTTAACATTTGATTATTTTCCAAATTTGGTTTTGAAATAAATGTTTTGCTCTAAATGTTTAAAATTGCATGATTTTTATTAAATTTTATTCTAAAAATACTTTATTTAAAAAGCATATAGGGGAAGTCCTTAAGAATAAATTATAAAATCTTTGAAAACAATTTAAAACAATAATTCAATGTTTGAATGTAGAATCATGTTTTTATTTTTTTTATCATTCATTTAACCCTAGATTTAAACCCTTCCCGCCCAAAGCTGACTTGACAAAATTGAATGAAATTTGAATTTAAGGGCTGTAAATATTCTAGGTTATAACATGCAAAACGAATCAGTTCAATTCATTCAATAGTTTTAGAGAAGATGGGGATAGACTGCTTGTTTACAAATGCAGATTTTCCCTATTGAAATGTTACTACGGAAAAGATGACGGCATCATAGACAATATTAAACAAAAACAGCAAAGCATTTTAAATAACTTGCATGAAACGAACAAAAAAAATAAAAGAGATGAATAATCAAAGAAAAAGGAAATGCAATAATAAAAGCGTTTCCATAAAATATGGTATAGCATACTTTCAAAGTAAAAAAGCTCGATTGTGTTCGCTTGAGCCAAAAAGCTCGATTATGCTTTTAAAGCACGGTGTTGCTACCTTGAAGCAACGAGATGGCAGTATGCTCGTAAAAGAGAAAAGTTCAAAAGGGGAAGCAAAGCCGTGAATGCTACATTTCTTGTTGGAATAAATTTAGTAATTTTCTTCTCCTTATCATTCATTCGATGCATAAATCCTATTTGAAATGGAATCTTGCTTTCAAATTCAAAATATCAGCACATTTCTATTTTTAATGTTTTGTTTAAACCGATTTTAAATTTGATTTAATTTTTTTGTTATTTTTAAAGTTATTTTATGTTATTATGTAAATACAATTATGTAAAGTATGGCTTTGTACAGTATTAAATCTTTATTTGCAATATTTTACAGATTTTTAAGAGCAAACGTTGTATTAAAAAATAATTTAAATAAAAGTTTAAACTTGTATGATCTTTATTAAATAAAAAAAAATTAATTAAATAAATCTATTTAAAAACCATAAGTTGAATCAGAGTTTTAATTGATTAATTTATGTTTTCCAACTAAATATATTTTTATTTTTACAAAAATACAATCAAGACTCGATTATCCGAATCACGAACAAAAAATCATGTTTTTTTTTTCTTTAAACAATAAATTCTACTTTTGCGATCCCATTTTAGTGAAATTTGAGTGATAAATAATTGATTTCAACATCTACAGAATTTAAAAAAAATCAAAAGGACGCTGTAATTCAGAAGAATCAACAAAAAGAGGTACAAAAACACTGACACTGTAGTTTTTTATTCTGTGAAAACCATTTGAATGTTTTAAAACGTGCACGAATTCATGCAAATTGAAAGATTTTGCATGATTTTGTTTAATCAATATTTTTCCTCAACCTACTCCAAAAACTTCAAGTTTGTCTTGATTTTCTGGATATTTGAGTTCGAAAATTAATAAAAGAATGAATTAGTTAATCCTTTTAAATTAAAATATTTAGAATAAAGCCTCATATAAAATCCAATTTGTATAAATCAAATAGGAAAAAAAAATAATGAAGTTAAATTCAATCTTAATTGTTCATTGTAATTTGATTAATGGAAATCCTGAATATAAAAAACCTAACGCAATTATAAAACTTTGATATAAAATATATATCAGCTTAAAAAATAAAGACAGAACTGAAAAGATTGATATTATTTTTTATTAGAACCTTGCAAGTTAGAGCTTATCGTTTGAAGATAATTTGTCATGTTGCAGTTTTACTTTCCAAGAAACGCCACTTGGCCACCAAACCCAAAACGAACTCATTTCACGGCCATAAATAACCAATTTGCTACCTGAGAGGAAGCCGTCACCTTGTTTTATTTGAAATGGCAATGGCCAAATAAATCCTTTCCTAGGGGCGACGAAAAGAAGGACCACCATGAAAAATGCACTTACACACAATACTGTAGCAATCCTTCGATTTATTTATTTTTTTCTCAGGTCAGAACATTCTACCCGTCAAAAAGAGATAATAAGCTCACTTTCTTCCCTCTGGCGAGGATTGCAACGAAAATAGTTCGTAAGGGTAGACAAAGTTGAAAGACAGCAAGGAAGCTCTTTTTTGTCGTTAATAAAACGAATTAAATGCAAGTACATAAAATCAAGGGTCCTCAACTGGTCAGCGCAAATCGGGCCATTTAAAACAACTTACCAGCGGCTTAACGTGGTCAGTTGCCACCAGAAACCGGAAGAAAGTTGCCCTAATTTAAATATTTTTAAGAAGACAACGGAACCGATGACGGAGTCCATAAAAATTTGTACCAATTGTCAACGGATCTTCTTCACAGGGCATGGGAAATTTAATGTCGCTCGATTTCGTGTGTTGGCATTCGGTGGTGGAATTAGAAATGGTGCCCCCGAGGGGAAAAAGGGGTAGTTTTCCAAACCGCAAAAGCCCCGGGGAACCCCTCACTTTCTCACTGATGACCATTTAATTGCCGGCTTTGAGGTGGGGTGGACTTTGAGAGGGTGTGTGACGTGGTTTGGATAGTTCGAGCCAAACATTTCATTAGGGCACAAAACCAAAAAGTAAACATTCGGGATTATTCCACTATTCCACTCCATAGTACACTCCCTACATGCCCTCCAAGAACCAGATTGATAGCAAACAATTTCCTATTGAAAAAATCAAAAAAACAAAAGGGCACATAACAATGTTCACTCCAAACCAGAAAAAAAGTTCAATTGTGCCCTTTTCTTTTTCGTTAGTTTTTCGTGGTTAAGGAACTTTCTATGTTATAAAGTGAACTTTTCATACATTCTTAACACTAATTCACTTCAAAACAAAGTTTGGTTAACGTTTCACCAAGGGTTTCTGCAGAAAAAAAAACTTCGTCGAAATACAATATTGAATACGGCCCGCGGCTGCTGTTCAGTACACTTTTGAAGAATTTTAATGTTTCACATACCTTATCTGCTCCATTCGATCATAAAACTTCACCAATTATCAAAATTTCCACTGAATTCCTCATTATTTCTAACTAAACAAAAGGGCCCATAAACATCATTCAAAACAACTATCCGGTGACAGCGCTTTAGTGCCCTTTTAGTTCTCTTCGAAATTGCATTTAGAAAGGGCCAATTATGAACAGCAGTTGGAAAGCTAAAAGGGCCTAATAACGAGATTTTTTAAAATTATGAGTTTTATTGCGAAAATCAACATAAATTAAGAAGCAGTAAAGCAGAGTTGAGGATAATGGTGTGTTTTATCGAATCATCAGTAAAAATACCATCAGTCATGCTTATTTTTTAAATAGGAATTGAAACAAGTTGTCCATTTTTTGCAAGCGATTTTCTCGAATCGCGGTTTTTGCTTTTGTGCCCTAATGAAATGTTTGGCTCGAGTTATGTATTGAATGGGATGATTCGGGAGATAGATCGAACTGAAGTGTTTGCTGAAATGTTGTAATTTTGTTCAATGTTAGTAAACAAAAACTTTGGCAGAAATTTTTAATTTTTTCAATATCAACTGAATTGAATGAAAAATTTCATACTACCTACATTCTGTGCTAAAAATTAAAAAAAAATTAATATGAAAAAATCTCTAGATCGATAAGGCTGGTACAAATATTTTTAAAAGTTTTTGTCACCCCCCCCTTCAAAATTGGCCCGAAAAATCAGGGGGCAAAAAAAATATTTTTACAATAAACTTCAAAATTTCAATGAAAATTCAAGTGCAACCAGCTGAAATCAAATTAAAATGCATTCTTCTGCGTTTAAAATCATTTTTAGCATGTTTGGGTTTATTAAAAAATCTTAAGATTTTTTGAAAATTTTCGATGCAAAATCTTTTTTTTCGATACAATTTTTGTTTTTGTCAGATCTTAGATTTTTTGAAAACTAATGATTGCAAAACAACTGAACTAGTGTAAAATGCCTTTTAAAACACTTTTTTCATTTAAATGTGAAGGCTATGGCTTGTTATTTAAATTTTTATATTTTTTTATTTTTTTGCCCCCCCCCTTGACCTCGGCCAGGGCCGAGGGACAAAAACTTTTTTAAATATTTGCATCGGCCTAATCTAGATAAAAAAAATATGAAAAAACGGTTTTTAATTCAATTCTTTAAATTTAAAAGAATATTCCGCATCGTTTAGCTCAAAACAATTGTTTTCTTAGGTCTTCCTTGCATCATCAAACTTGGCTTCAAAATTTTCCCACACACATCCTGTTCTTCCACACTTCCCACAAGTCTTATTGTCTAACTGGACCAAAACAGACGATCCTATTCATAAACACATATCCTCGGAAACATAGAATCCCACACACGCTGAACTCTCGGTTGTTCCTTTTTCCCATCATAACAAAATTAGGAAATGTAGAGCATAAAAGGTGTTGACGAGGAAATGCACAATCCCATACGCAAAGGTGAGCCCTGAGAGAACTGAAATTCACATGCATAATTTGGAACATTTCTCAAACGACAAATTTGAATATTTTATCCTTTCTCTCATTTTCACCACGTGGTCGCTCCCGTAAGGATTCGGAACCACGTGGGTCCAACAGGAGCAGCTGCAACACTGTGCCCATCCTTTTGTCTACCTTCCTTCGATGATCATCCAAACTTTCTTATTTTGCTGCCAGTTCTGCTGCACCGCTAGCTTCACTTCCGTAGGAATTATGATTTCTTATGCTCGGCAGCAGCATCCTCCTCAGTCCTCACAGGAAAGGTCAACCCACAGAAGATTTATTCCGCATCATCCCGTTTACTGTCTTGTCGGTCGACGTCGTTGTTGTTGTCCCTAAGACTTATAAATCAACTATTGGCAACAGTCGAAGGCAAAAAAAAATGCATTAATCTACCTTCTCCATAGGCTTTTGCCTCGGAGTTTGGAGAAAGATTCAGGTAAAATGAAACAATGTCGTTTAGATGAGAAAGCAGGAAAACGAAAATGACACGCTCATCTTTGCTATTGGATTGCGTTGCTTACCCGAGAGGAACGGCAAAAGAAAATTGTCCTTTGCTTTCCTTTTTATGTCTGTGTTTTGGTTGGGAACGGTGTTTGAAAATGAAGATTTTCTTTCCAAAATTAATAAAACTAAATACATTTTTTTGTTTGGAAATGGTGAATGGGTTGTGTAACTTCAAAACTAAAATTAGTTCCTACATTTTTGAGACCTTTATTTCCATTAATTTGTAAGAGTTTATATGCATTTAGCTTGTTAATCTAAGATTTTCTTTGATATTATTCGACATGTTCTACAACCTCTTATCACAATCTTTTCACAATTTATTTCGACTCTCTGGCTGTCGATCTTCTCGATATCAATAATTCTCCATCTATCGATGATTTCTTCAGTCCCTTCAATCTGCACACTTCAATTATCTTCATTCCTCGATATTTTCCCTTGCTTGAAGGATCTCTTCCTCGACGGTCCCTTGGATTCTGTTTGCTTTAAAAATCTCTTCCGGTTGTCAATAATTTCACTTTCTCATGGCTTGCATAGACATTTCTCTTGGCGAAACGAAGCTTTGAAGGGTGTTTGACATTAGTTTGTTTTTGTTTGATGGACGTTGCCATGATTCTCTCCCATAGCTGGGTATCAAGAAAAAAATATGTTCAATCGAGTCTTCATTTTGCATCGTTCTGTAAACTGATGTTTTTCTTCCTTTTTGGTCCCTTGGATATTGACAACCAGAGAGTCGACTGTATTTTGTTAATATGAGCAACTCTCTGACACTTTGGAAAACGATATTTTTTGCATTTATTTATCTAGATGAAACTTTGTAGTTAATTTTTCCATGACCAAGGAAGACATTTTACAAAAATGCTTTTCAAAGAAGCAAATATCAGTGTCTTTGTTTCTTTTGAAAATTTGTAGAAACTGCTTAGAATTTATCACAAAAAAGTTACACTCTGAAAAAAGGACCCATTTTTTTAATTCAACGAGAAATATTAAATTGCGAAAAATAAAAATATTGGAAAAATCTCTATTTAAGATATTTGAAAAGATATGACAGATTTTGAGCTATGGCACAAGTTGGTAATTTTTTGTTGATAATGCTGCCAATTTTCTTGGAAAATCATATTTTTTAAAATGTGAAAAAATGAATTCTCTTTTATTTTTTTTTTAATTTAAAATGATTTTTGAAGGTTTGCTCAGATGGGACAAAATTCCGGGGATTTTTCAAAACCGGGAAATCCCGAATCTCGGGATTTTTAAACTTATTTTGTCTAGAAATTCTGATTAGGATGTAGAAATAGATGCACACTTGAATACTTAATAATCAATAATTATTATAATGCATTCAAAATTTGTACCTAACATTTGAAATGGGCACAAAACTTTTGTAAACAATAGTGTATCCCTTTCACTCGAATGACAGTTTGCATAAGGTAAGGGATACAATCTTGTTTACAAAAGTTTTGTGCCCTAATGAAATGGAAAGCACGATATATCAGCATTAATTTGGTATATTATGGAAAATTGTTAAAATTTTAGTGTAGAAATTCAAACATTGCCTAGCGCTTTAAATATTTTCCATTTAATTTTATATTTTTTTCAAAGACTGGGTATTAATTATTCTAAATTTGAAAAATATCATATTTAACTATTTTTCATCAAACATCGCCGCCTTAGGAAAATTTGGATAAAGGCAACCAAGAACTACAGCTGCTTAAGCCATTTTTTCAGACTTTTGTCTTGATTTTCCCCAGTTGGCAATAGGGATTTAAAAATATATATGAAATATGTTTAGAATGAAACATGAATTCTTAATTTATCTCAAATTTAACGTTAACTGGTTTATTAGAGCTTTTTCAAGTTGGTCAAATATATAAAAATAAATTAATAAAATCTATTTTTAATATCTTTAAAGCTATCTAAGAGCTGCTGTCCTTGTTAAGATTAAAAGTAGATTATCACCAACTCATAATATTGATCTAATTCTTTGATTTTAAGCATAAAAACAACAATATATAAAACAAAAACATTGAGTTTGGGGCATTTTCAGCAATTTCCCAGGATCCAAGGAATTCCCGGGATTCAAAAAATATTTTCCCGTTTCCCGGGAAATTCAAAACCCGAGAAAATTGGACACCCTACTCAGAAGCTAAATATTATCGTAAATTACGAGGAAAAATGTTGGTGTCTTCGACAAAGTTGCTTGGATTGGCATCCCAACAATTTTCTAGAATACAAAAAAATCCCAAAAATATACATGAAAAATTAAATTTTGGAAATCACCCTAATCGTGAACCACCCTAATTTTGAACCAAACCAAAAGTTGTCCCTTCTTATTTTCAACAACTTTTTAGAAGACACCAATGCTCCAAATCATCACCATTTTTCTGATCTGGGCCACTGTTCAATTGTTACTGAGATACTTTCAATTTGATCAAAATAATTGTTTGAGGGCCTTTTCAAATGTAAAAAAATTATTTGAAACTTTTTAAAATATTGTTTTCTAAGATTGTTTTTTCGAAAATTTGGCAACACTGTCAGAATAATTTTGACCGACTGGTGCCATAGCTAAAAACCTACCATTTTCTCACATAAAAAAATGTACATATAATTTTTTTTATTTTTTAGAAATGGTTATTTTACGCAATTCAATATTGTGTGTGCGAAACGATATTGTTTAGGTATTTTTTCAGAGTGTAACTATTATTTAGAAGTCCTAAACAATATCTGCAACTGTGCCGAAGATATAAATTTTTTGCAGAAAATCCGTTCTCAAAACAAAATCATTAATTTTTTCACACATGAAAATCAAACAAAGCCATTCCTAAATCGATTTAAAGTTTTTGTCCTTCGACCCTGGTCATGTTTTGGAGAGGGTGGAAGGGGGGGGGGGGGGGGGTAATATAAAATCTAAAACTTTTTTTCCGTTTCACTGCTGTTCAATCTATGTTTACTTAAATTTAAGGTGAAGCCGTTGATCATTTTCAAAGAAAATTAATCATCACTATAAAAAATGTGTATTATATTCAATTTTACGAATTTCAGCACCAAAAGGAATCAGCATGTGCCGGTTGTTGCCTTGTTGAAGCCACTGAAGGAATTTTTGATCTTAATCAATTGTGCTTCAAAATTTATATAATTTTGTGGTACAGTCATTGACGACCTAGTTGGCAATCATTGATTAATGACGATTTCCATAACTTCAATCGTCAATCGTCAAGTCTGGAGTTTTTTTTTAAAGGTCCAATAAACCAAATTTTCAGTTATTGGTTTGTGGGTGTTTTTCATACCCCTTGGCTAAAGGCGGTTTCAAAGCATACTAAGAGGACCTTTTTCAGGCAATCATATTCACTAGAAATTATTTTCTTTCAACCTTGCCTGAGAGTAACCAATATTTTTTTAAATATTTTTTATTTATGTTCATCTGGTGACAGTATTTCCCGAACAGTTTAATACAGTAAACTTTATTAACTGATAAGCTTGAACGAATATTTGATTTTAAAAATGGAAAAGACTTTTAATAACATTACCATTGAATTAGGAAGAAGTAGAAGAATATGTGAAATTCGTATTTGTTTGATATTATTTTTGGTACATTTCATTCATTACATTTTTTGCACTACCACAAGAAAACCCCATGATTGGCGCACCGCTTTCTCCGCATTTCTCAAGTTAGAATGAAGCAGTTTTGCCGTTGACCCAATCGTGTGCCTTACCCATTTTGCCATTCCATGTTGTACTCGGTGCTGTACCAACGCATACAACTCAGGCATTGGACAGGATTTGTCACTGGAAAACATTGCGCAGAACATTCGAAGGTGTCTTCCATCTTCTCCTTGCGCGTCGTCGTCGGTCTTCAAGGTGCGCACTCCTGCTGACGTTAGATTAGTTAAGGTCCTATTGTTGGTTGTTACGGCGATGCGAGGGAGAGGGGGCAAAAAGACGATCGATTTTGATCGTAATTGTTTGGCAGCGCAACCAAATGCGACCAGCTGCCGTCGGGGGAATTTCCAAGGAACCGAACCGTGCAAGAAGATCCTTTTGGGCAAGATTACCGAGGACAACAACAACCGGGACCAAGTGGTCAGCTGGGACGGGGCACGGGTCACACTTTTTGAGGACAATGAGGGAAGCTGGCTGTCGCGTGGGGAGGAGGAAGAAGATGATACTGTGGAGGTCTTAAGGTGACAGTCAGCCTTCTTTTGAAGTTATATTAGGAATGTTCTTTGAAACTGACCGGTAATGCAAACTTTCGCAATTTGTCAGATGTTGCATTGAAAGAAATGTTTGCGCAACTGTGAAAAATTGATGAAGAATCGAAAGTTGGAAGCAATTTTTCGGTTGTAAAAATTGTGCTAAGTTTGACATTGATTAAAACGTGTCGGTTTGAATTTCCAATGGATTTCCTCGCTATTTAATATTTTTTCTTGAAGTCCAATGCAAATTTTATACAACAAAGTTATCTAACAAAAAATATTATTTTAAAAGACAAAAAATAGAGCATGTAATGCAATAGCTAAATCAAAAAAAAAATAAACAATGCCAAAATAATAATACAATGAAAGGTTCAACTCCCACGGTTACTATAATCAACACAGAGAACATCCCTCAAGCACATCATTTTAACACCCAAATGATGAATAACCGAAAACTAATAAAATTAATAACCACAATTGAACGGTCATCCAAACCACGCGCGCTCGTTCACCTATAAAAGTCATCATTACGGTTCACGCACATTTCGCATCGCGGTTGACCCCTTTCAAACGTAACACAATCATCATAATTGTCCAAAAGTGCACTTTCATTCGTGTGTCCAACAGTTGTGTCCCATCCCCGGGTTGACATTCGGTCCTGTGACATATGACGAATGACGATCACCTTTCGCACCGCAAAACTCGCGTCATTCCATCACTCATCCCCGCGGAACCAACGGAATGTCCCCTGCCCCGAAAGGTTCCGCGAGGAGGTCCCCGTAATTAATAACAAACAATAAAATTTTGTCCACTGCATTTGAGGTTGTTTGATGGTGATGCACCGTGGATCATTTATTCAAATTTCCAACCCGAGGTCACCGCCGTGGAAAATTAATGTTTTATTCGGCGGGTCATCGCGGGACTTCTAACGGTTAGACAAACACGGAGGTCGCCGCGAAGGATCCCCTCGGGGTTTGCTTTTCGCGGGATCGCGAAAGGTTATCGCCTGCATCGGCTACTCGTTTTAACCGGAGTGGAGAGGGTTGGGTTGGGTTGTGAAAACCGTTAAAATTAGACAGGAGAAAGTTAGGGAAAACAGGGCTGCGCTAAATGGTGGTGGTGGCCGGCGGAGTAGTTGACCTCTGTCCAGTTGAATTACGCGAGATTTGTGGTTATGAGCCGCGAAAGGGGTTACTGAATGTATTGCCGCGGTAATGTAAGGACGCGGTTTTTTGGGTTTTATGGTTGTTACAATTAGCTGCAGAGGAAGTGTGTAATGGAGATTGTCGCGTGGTACTAGGTTCTACTCTATGGTGGACCATTAGGGTATTACAATGATGTATGAGAAATTTTAAGTTATTTTGAATTAATTTTTCAAATTGAATACGATTCTTTTTTTCCTCAGAGGTAACACTCAACCAACCAAATTTTCAAGCATCCAAAATTCAACTTTTTTTTTCTGTGTAGGAATTTGACTGTTGAAATTCGGATATTCTGGACCTGGATCCAAAAAAAAATGTGAAAGGCGAAACCCTAGGATTTCTTGGGTTAGCACTGGAAGTTTTAGTGAAAGTAAATTTCAATTTTAAAATACAATGTTGCCTAAAATAACTCTCCCAATTATCATGTGTCCGGTCAACGTGCCCCAAATAACCACATCTCACACGGTTCAGTAACATTGCACATGTTACACCACCACCCAGCATTTGTTCTTCCACCACAATCCTCAAAGACCGTCTCAGCCAAACAAAATTTACAGTTCTTGTGTGCCATTTTTAAATGTTTTTCTTTTGTGTGTCCAAGAGGAACAACGGAAACATCAAAACACACACAGATACTCCTTGCGCGACTACCCTCATGTTCTTCTTCAAGGAAAAAACAAAACAACCCAGAAGTTCCTTCAACTCAACGCCAAAACAGTCTTCAGGACGCCAAAATGCATGCACATGCGGTCAAGCCAAAGGAAACGAACCTCAAAGGGTCTGTCCACAATTCCACATGTTGCCACTGATGGTGAGTTCAGTTTCAGTTCATCGGACGAGCCACGCACGCAACCATTTCTTCGCATCAACCGAGAGAAGACACCAGAAGTGAGTCCGTTTGCGCCCCCTTGAAAAATATATGCCCAAGAAACACTGTTACAACACATCACGTCAAACGGGTGAGAGCCATTTGATGGAGTTTTGATGGAAAGGAAAAAGGGGTGACCCCCTCCAAGACCCACGAAGAAACAGTCGTCAGTTGCTACAGCACAATATATGCAAATCAGCAGCTGTTTGTCCACCACCCCGAAGGCAGAGTCTCGAGAATTGGCCCCTGCAGTTGTTCGGAAGGCACCTTTCTTTGGCAGAAGAGACACAACCTTCCGGAAGACGTAGACGATTGACGAGATTTTCTTCTCTTCTCCCATCAGTAGGTAGATGCAAATGCATCCTTTGGGAACCCTTGCTCGATCGCCGCCGAAAAGCAAACGAGGAAGTGATTTCTTCTTAGCTAATAACGATTCGTGTCGGCTTGAGCGGGATTTGCCCGTACAAATAAGAGCAACAACTTGTGAACATTAGCATGTTGTCGTCTAGCCATCAGCCGGCTGGGGCACAATTTTTTGGTGCAACTTGTCCGAGAGTTTATGCAACGGAATCTGGTTCATAAGGGTGCACGCATCATTGGCTGTGATCGGTAGTTTGGGAAGAATTTCCCATCAATCATGTCTTGGTACAGATTTCTGGAAGAGTTTCAACATTTTTCTTTGGATTATTAAGTGTATGTATTCATGTTGGATAGAGAACCAACTCACAGTGGTAAAAAAGGCTGTTTTGGTGAACTTATTTTTATTATTATTTTGCTTCAAAACATTTTTTCAATTTATTACACATAATTGACAATATAACGTCATGATTCGAATTCCCGGACGCTTCGAAACCCGGACACTTCATTTTGTTTTATCAATTATTTGAATATAAGTTCGCATTATGAATGCCAAAACTGTGTTACTTGATGAACTCCAACATCAACTTTCATTTAAAGTTTGTTTGAACGCTGTAGTTAATGCCAAAACAATTAAATACAATAAAATTATAAGTTTACCAAAAATGCGAAACATTTCACTTGAAATATTTCATAGGCGTTCGAAGCTCCGGGAAGGCAATGCAGAAATTTATGGTTACGATTTCCTTAAATTCTAGCAAATGTTTCTATAAACTATCGATTGTTTTGATGTTAACAGCTTATTTGAGACCTAAAGAATGCCATTCACTAACATTTCAGTCCAAATTTGTGCGATTCATAAGTAAAATCGAGTGTCCGGAATTCGAAGCAAAAGTGTCCGGATTTCGAATCAGCTTTTATCAGTGTCCGGGATTCGAAGCACAACAAGTCATCTTAATTTTGTAATTCTGATGAAAAATTGTTTGAAAAGACATATTTTGCATGCATTTTCTTGAAACTGACTGTTTATACTACATCCTGATGATATTTCTACATTTCCAACTTATTTCATGATTTTTTGCCAGCTATAACAAAAATGATATGCTACTAAGTGTCCGGATTTCGAATCATGACGTTATCTCATGTGAATTTTATCTTTTGTTATTTTTTTATTTTTGATCGGTTCTCAATAAGTATTTTAGGATTTTTTCTTCAAAATTATCGTTTTCAAATTTGTTATTTTTGAAAATCTTGGTTAAAAAACGCTTTTTACGAAAATTCAAATTCAAAAATACATTGATTGTTGGTTATGAAATATATAAGAAATTAGCAATTACTTTTCAAAATGTGATGTATGAAATCATAAATAATTTTGTAAAAAACGAAATTTAATAAATTACAGACTAAACTAAAATGCAAAAAAAATATAACAAATAGACACTTCATATTTTAATTTAAAAAAAATATGTAAAAAAAATTATTAATTCATCACAACTAATCAAAAGAGTTGAGCGAATCTCAATTGTTATAAGTTTTTAAAAGATAAAAATCTTGTAAACAAATCCTTTAACTCTGAGTTGTCAATGTTTCAATGTTTAAAAATTCGACAACGCAGAGTTACCGGATTTGTTTGCGGGATTTATATCCGTGTGATATTTATTCATCCCGACATTTTTACTAAATTTCATCAAAAAATAGTTTGAAGAAAAGTAAGGCCGTTGCAAATATTTTTTGAAGGTTATGACCCTCGAATCTGACCAAAGTCGAAGGGGAGCAAAAAAATAGTTTAGAAATTGAAATAACAAGTCATGTTCAACATTTGGATGAAAATAACGATTTCAAATGCATTTTACATTAGAGGATCATCCATAAATCACGTGGACATTTTTTTTAAATCACAACCTACCTCTCCCCCCCTCCGTGGACAATGTTGTCCATACAAAAAAAATCTTGTTTATATGGAGCGTGGACGACCACCCCCCCCTCCTAAAGGGTCCACGTGGTTTATGGATGTTCCCTACCCCAGATGTTTTGAATTTTGCAATCATTGGTTTTCAACATATCTAAGACTCGACGAAAATTTTCTTTTTCGCGAAAATAAAACTTAACTTTTTTAAACGAGCCTAAACATCTTAAATGTGAGTATAACGCAGAAAACCCAATTTCAGATTGTTTTTAGTTGATTAATCTTCTGATTTCATAAAAACATCGAAGTTTTCCGAAAAATGTATACCTGCTACCGGCTATGCAGTCTTTTTCAGAAATTCTGGAAAACTTCTTAGTGTAATTTTATGGTAAATTGTATTGCTAAGCAATTGTATCACGTCATAGTATTTCTTATTTTGTTATGGAGATTCTCTTTCAAATATAGTGTTATATCATGATTCCTTCAGTAGATTTTCTCGATCCATGCGCCTGCGATCTAACGTCATGATTCGAAATCCCGGACGCTTCGAAACCCGGACACATCATCTTAGTACTATTGTTAATTTGATTTGGTTAACCGCGGTGGATTTTCTTGAAATAATTCGAACTGTCAAAAACCCACCAAAGCATCTACCACATTGATCACACAAAAAACTGTTGTAGAAAAGTATCCACCAGTAGATGCTTTGGTGGATTTTTCACAGTTCGAATTATTTCAAGAAAATCCACCGCGGTGAACCAAATCAAATTATCAATAGTACTCTTGTTTCATCAACATTCATTTAATGTTTGTTTGAACGCTGTAGTTAGTGCCAAAATATTTAAATAAAAAAAATTATTAGTTTACCAAAAAAAATGAAACATTTCACTGAAATATTTCATAGGCCGTTCGAAGCACTGGGAAGGCAAAGCTTAGTTTATTGTTTTAATTTCCTAAAACTCTAGCAAATTTTTCTATAAAACATCGATTGTTTTGATGTTAACAGCTTATTTGAGACCTAAAGAATGCCATTCATGCCAGCTATAACAAAAAATGATATGCTACTAAGTGTCCGGATTTAGAATTATGACGTTATGGTCCCAACAAACAGAAAAATAGACAGTTGAAGGTATACAAGCCATACGGAGTATAACAATTTTATTTCTCTGAGAAAAATATTGAAATTTAAAAAAAATGTGGAAGAATGAGAATAGTATTTTAGTTCAGTTTAGCATATTTGAAATACAATGAGTGATTGCTCGTTTGTATAAGGCAAAAAAAAAACAATTCTGATATGAATTATGTTTAGGCGCACAAAAAGTGGTCATCAAACATAATTTAATGAATGGTTGTAAATCAATATTTGTGGCAGGGGAAAACAAACGATAATTTTGTGTTAAAACATTTATAAACTGTTGTAAAATCCTTTTATATATATTTCTCAAAGTTTATAGACTTTATTCATTTTTTTCACTTCTGTTAAAAACAGACAACCATATAAATTTATGTAGTTTTAAATTTTAATGGTTTTTGAAGCTTCTTTTCGTTTTTAGCGCTACATGAACGAAAATATGAGCATCTTTTTGACTTGGGTTTTCGTATATTTATCAGAAAAAATAAGTTTGCCTGAGACATAACTAAATACAACAAAAACAGTAAGAAATATATGCCAAAAACAGGTATTTGTTGTACATAATTGGCATATAAAAAAGAATTATATTAAAATTTAAAACTAATAGAATCCAGACTCGACTATCCGAATAAACAAATCTTCGGCTAATCGAACCACGAACTTTTTTTTCATGATTCTAGTCCGAACAAACCTTCGAGTAATCGAAACTTCAGATAATCGAGTCTGGACTGTTTTCTGTATAGCGATCAAACTATGAATTTTAAATCGTGTATTACAAATATTAATTAAAACAAAACAACTTACAGACATTCGGAATATAAGACACAGAGAAAAGAAATGATGGTAATATTCATCAGGAAATGGTGACAGATTTTGTGTGTGTGTGTGTGTGTGCAACCAACCAAACGGGACCACGCGGCCGCTTCTTACAAATTGAGTTGTTTCCATGTATTTTCAGATCTACATTCTATACATGCAAATAACTCGCATAGGCATTTGGAAGGTGTTAGCTCTGCCGAGCTTCGGTGACCCATAGGGACGTGGCGTTACATCGTGCTGCCATCTGGTTTTTTAAGTGCAAGAGTGGAAAAGTGCTGAGTCATCGTCTAAAAATAGACGGCTTCCTATCTCGCCCAGCAAAATGAAGTCGCCCAGCAAAAGTAGTCGGTTTCGATGAGAAAAGGTGGAAAACGTGGTCTAAAAATAGCGACGCCATCCCCCTATTTCTACGCTGGCTAGCCGAGCGCGAGGTACTTCAGCTTTGTCGACAAGCCCCGCCCTGAAGAACGTTTGGACCAATCGGATTCAAACGTTATTTAGAACTTCCGAACCCTTGTCAAATGGACAAGGACCCAAAGCGTATATAGTTGATGGTGGTAACAGTATTCCTAATTCCAGTCATAGCTCACCAATTCGCGATGGCCTAGTGGTTAGCATTTTTGCTTACCAATCCAAAGGACGGGGGATCGAACCCCGACTCGAGCGGCTTTGATTTTTCGTTCATGTTCAGAGTTTCAAGATTTATATTTCCTATACTTTCTCGTTGGGAGCAGATGGGAATCGAACCCAGGACCATTCGCTTACAAAGCGAACACCGTAACCAGTCAGCCACGGCCGCTCCCTAGGAAATGGTGACAGATTTTGTGTCAAAAAAAATGATTAATTTTACCTCAGAAAATGATTAATTTTCATCAGTTTTTGACGAATATTAATCAGGTTTACGTTTTTACACACTCAAAAAAAGAGGTAATATTCAACCTACCAAATTTTCAACACTCCAAAATTCATCTTTTTTTTCTGTGCATCTAACTTTAAATTAACTATACTAAAGTTTTATCAGGTGAACTGCCCATGTTCGCATAAATGTCCCTTATGCAAAAAAGCAAGCTGAGTAAAACGCATTTGAAGTTTGTCCCACAAATAAGGCTACGTCATAAGTTTTTGCGAAAAACCGGATTTCCTCTTGATTTCTAGAACAAAGTACTGGATGTTGTAGACTCTCTTGAAAGAGCACACGATTTCGAACTAAACTTCATCAATAACTCAAAAACGATGAAAATGCATATGGGACATTTATGCGATCAGGGGCAGTAAAAGACACATTAAATCTTTCTGACCAATATCTAAAAAATATTTGTTCATTTCAATAGAACAAAACAACTCATGGATGTTTTAAACATCGAAACAGTGACCATGCCAGACTAGACTGATCAACGCACCAGAAAAGCTTTTTTTCAATAATTCCCAAAACCACGTGGTTTGAGGTTGCAATTTTCCCACCGTCGTCGCCGTCCATTGCATCCTTTCTGCATCGTCAGCTTCCTTAAGATTGCATTTTCGTCGTCATCGTCGTCGTCGTGTCTATTTTCGGCAGACGCAAGGATATGCTGCTGCTTGCCAAAAAGTGCTCTCACCCAGTCGTTATGAATATAATTCGGGTGTGTTGTTGTTGTTGCTGTATATGTACATTGTACATCCTTCCTTCGTTAAAGGGCACACCGTCTCTTGAGCAATTGAACGCAATTTATTACCAGAGGCTTGAAACGGGAAGCGCGACCTCTTCCCATTTGCAATTTACAATGTTTCCGTTTTTTTGTCCTTGTTTCTTCCACAGCATAAATCAATCCATTCTCAAGTAAATTTTCTGTTACAGTATAAAAGCATCCAAACCGCCATTAGAATCGATCCTCTTTTTCGTCCTGATTTACCGTTAAATTTCGTTCCCATCAATATCGGATTCGAGTGATTAGCTTTTGTTTGTCCTTTCTTCGATGCTTGGGATGCATCTTATACATTTGGTGCAAAATTACCGCACACACCCTTCTTCCAGGCTTGATCCCGGCGCGGAAGATCCTTGAGGGATGCATTTGGGCCTCATTTACCTTGACAGGGACGGAAAGTGCCGCTGATTGCTCCCATTTTTGGCACCTTTCCTGGCTCTTTTGTGTCTGGGAGGTAGCTTTTCTTACATTGATTAGAGGTAGAAAGAAGGATGTTCCTCGACGGCACAGTGAAAATACCAACACCCTGCAATGTCTAAAGACGTTACAGAATAAGCTGAAAATTTTCAACGGTGTCGTGACACATCGAAATTTTGCGGTGTCTCAAGGGACCTGCACGTATCGATTTCAAGCTGAGTTTTGTAATTTTTCAATGTTTTTCTTTTCGCTGACGGCGCTAGCTACCTGGAAAAAGCTAGAAGAAATGAGATCAGATATCGAAAGTAAGTTATGCATGCATCATAAAACGGTACATTTCCCTTCGAAGGACCAAAGATTATGGATACTCGGGACGATGTGTGGCCGTTGCAGAAACATTTTCTCCGAAAATTGCTGGAAAAGGTATGACTTGCGAAACTGGTTTACATTACTGGGCAGGGTTTGGTTTGACATGGAATGGATTTTTACAGAAATAATGATAAATGCTTAAATTTGAAGGTTTTAATTGTTCTACGATTCACAAAACGGCGCAATTCATTGCTTCAAAAATGGCTTATTTTATAAAATTCCTAATCTTTAAAAACCCTTAATGAATATCCCTCTGCCACGGACTTCAAATAAAATTTGCCAAAAAATCATTTGATTTTCAAACAGCATAAATCTTAAATTTTGTAGAAAATTACGGGTATGGTGATTCGATTTTTTAATTGTTTTGATTAATTATGATATAATGATTGCTGATGATTAATTTTATTTAAAAAATGCGAAAAAAAAGTCAAAACTACGGAAAATTAAAAAATCAACAAATATGTAAAAGATAATAATTGTAAGTGGTACAATAACCATAATACTAACCAAAACTAAAAAATAATGCAAATAAAAGTATTAAAAATTCTACGAGAGGAATATAGAATAAGAAAAGTATTTTTATCGAAAAACAAGAAATGTTAAAAATTTCTACCCGAACATGAGAAACAAGCAATAAAAAATCAATTTACAATTGAAATTAAAATACTTAGAATAGTTAGTTAAAACATTTAAAAAAAAGTTAATTAGTTGTCTTTAAATAATGCCTTATTCTAAATAAAGGATTTCAGTACAGTCTAAACTAGATTATACGAAGTTTCGATTATCAGAAGTTCGTTTTTCCGAAGGTTTGTTTTGGAGTTTAGATATCAATTCAAAAACAAAAAACTTGTTTTCGCTTTTTTTATATTTCCTTACTTTTTACATAAAATTCGAGTTGCGACCCCATTGAAGTAAAATTTGGAAGTTCGATTGCCGTTTAAAATACCAAATGTATTTTCTTGATTATTTAACACCACTCTCAATCACTTTAAGGTAGTGACGGTAGTTACTTAAACTCGATGATTAAAAATAAGATAACAAAAAAAAAATTTGTTGTTCGATTATCCAAAGTGATTTTTTCCGAAGCTTTTGGATAATCGAGTCTTGACTGCACTGTTCAAAAATTTGATTATTTTTTTATGCAATTTTAAATTTTTTGTTTGGCATTGAGAAATTCCACCTCAAATCGGGAATTTTTTTGGTACATTTGTACCCGACCCACTCCGATTTCAATAATATATATATATAAGCTATTTTTGTGTATATGGAGCCAATTGTACTCAAAAATGACATTTGAGAAGGGCGTAAGTTATTTAAATATTTTTGTATTTTGTAATTTAAAAATAACTGTATTTCGAAGCCGTTGCATCGTATCAAAAAGTGGTCAAAGACAAACTTGTAGGAAATTTGATGGCCCTTCTGAAAAAAATACACTGAAAGAAAAATACACGCCAATTTTATGAGAATTTACAATTTTTAAAATTATTTTTTTTCATTCGATTTTTTTGTGAAAATAGCCTAAAATGTGACAAAAAGATTCACGAAAAATGCAGCATGGTATGTCTCTCCTCAAAAAATACAAAAATCATTTACTGAAACTATTTTTTTCAAAAGTGCTCTAAACATCAAAATTTTCAAAAACCAAACACGAGAGTCAATTCTCCAGACAATTTTACATGAAAGTCTCCATATTTACCATTGTCCTATGTCCAATCCTTGTGAAGCTACAGCGGTTTTAAAAATAAAAATGTTGAAAAAATAGGTTTTTTTGGCGATTTCTTTACGACAGAATTGATTTTTCAGTCTCGTACATATTTTTACCGAAAAGTTCGTTCAGTTTCCCATAAGTTTGCCTTTGACAGCTTTTCAATTTGACTCGTTTTAATATTTACGTAAGCTTATTTACTATCCAGGTTTTTATCACAGTGAACAAAATATTCTATTTTCAGTTATGAGCAATGTAATTAAGCTTATATCTGTAAGCCCATACATCCAATTGAAAAGCTGTCAAAGACAAACTTATGGGAAATCGGACGAGCTTTCCGGTAAAAATATTGACGAGACTGAAAAATCAAGTCTGTCATATAGAAATCACCAAAAACCACCAAAAAATCTATTTTTTAACATTTTTATTTTTAAAACCACTGTATCTTCACAAGGATTGGTTACTTTTATGTAAAATTGTCTGGGAAATCGATTCTCACTATCAGTTTTTGAAAATTTTGACGTTTAGACCACTTTTCAAAAAAACAATTTAAGTAAATGATTTTTGTATTTTTTTAGGGGAGACATACCATCCCGCATTTCTTGTGAGTCTTTTTGACACATTTTAGGCTATTTTCACAAAAATTTTAAATGAAAAAAAAAATCGTAACATCACCTTAAAATTTAACTTTGAGACATAAAAACTGTAAATTCTCATAAAATTGGCGTATATTTTTCTCTCAGTGTATTTTTTCAGAAAGCCCTTCAAATTTCCTACAAGTTTGTCTTTGACCTCTTTTTGATACGATGCAACGGCTTCGAGATACAGTAATTTTTAAATTACAAAATACAAAAATATTTAAATAACTTACGCCCTTCTCAAATATAATTTTTGAGTACAATTGGCTGCATATACACATGTCTAAAAAGTTTCATTGAAATTGAAGAGGGTCGGATACAAAAGTTCCAGAAAAATTCCCGATTTGAGCTGGAATTGTCTGTAAAACAGACATTTGAAGTTTTCAAAACCAGTTAAATCTGTTAAATATAGATTTATTCTGTAGATCAGTGTTTCTCAACCAGTGAGGAATTCCACTTTGGTGGTGAATTTGGTCATTCTTGAGGGGTATGAAGATGCTATAGAAATCCAATCTGACACTTTCTTTAAAAGTATCGAATTGAGAAGTGTTTACATATCAATACTGAAAATGTTATTTTGTGGATATTTCTTTGCTCCCAAACAAAAGCGGTTAAGATATAAAAGGTTTGTAAATTTTTTTTCGACTTTGGATTTTATTTTAAACGACAGCGAATCTAATTAGTAATTACCAGTTCTTTGAAAATAAATTAAACTTAAAACTCTAATAGTTGTTGGAGACCTACTGCTGAAGATTGAATTTGTTACCCTAGATATAAGATTTTTTGGACTGTTCTAATGTAATCATGAATTGTTGCGTTCTCTCAATCAATCTCTTATCGCTCTCTGCGATCTTTTGCATTTCCGCCGATGATCGTCAGCACGATCGATCGGGTAGCCGATAGGGAGCTGCGGCTCATTAAGTTAGTCTGTATTCGACAACGCTCGCAAGAATACATCGAGGAGGAACCTCTGCCAACTTTACTTTTGCTTTTCCTTTGAATAAATGGCCCAAGTCTAAGCCGTATAGTCTTTCTTCGAAAGTTGTTTTAATTTTTGGCAAGTTCCCCACCGAAGCAAACCCTACGGAGAAGACGTCCTGCCGAGTAGCTGCCCAGTTTGCGTACATTTTTTGGTGCCGAAACCCGGGACTGCCTGGTCATCACCATCGTCGGCCGACCGGAGGAGAACATCGTGGGAATCTTGGACTCCGGCAACAATCGTCGTCTGTCGGAGAGTAGCTGATTTCGTCCTACGAGGGATCTTCGGTCGGAACAATCTGCCCACGGCAGTCTTCTCGACCTGGACATTTGTACGAGGCAAGGACATCGTTGGACTGTGCACGTGGAAACCGCGTGGACGAGGAAGCAGGTCTAGCCAAGCGAGCAAAGGTAACCTCACAGCAGCAGATAAGGTGAGTTACAAGTGAACCACAATTGCGACAAATAAAGTGTGAATTCACGGGGTTTGAGGATTTTGCGCTCATCACTATGTCGAAGCAACTGAAGCAGCATTTGATTCGTCGGAACAACATTTTGGGTTCCCTAAAGTTGATTCACCATTACGACGATAATTTTGTGTTCGATAGGGATTTCCCCCAACTCAAATTTCGCCTCGAGAAACTGGATCATCTTTGGGATGAATTCAACGAGGTGCAAGCTGAAATTGAGTTTAGCCAACCCTTGACCGACGAGCCTGACGCTGTTAGGACTCAATTTGAAAACGACTACTTTGAGCTGAAGGGAGCTCTTTCGTCGAAATTGGAAATCGCCACCCAGAACACTCACGCGCCTCCCTCCCCCATTGCTCCACCTGCATTTCATTCCTCCGTCCGGCTCCCCGAATTGAAAATCCCTGATTTCCACGGGGATTATGATGAGTGGTTGAACTTTCACGATCTGTTCAACTCACTTATTCATTCGAACCACCATTTGTCGTCGGTGCAGAAGTTTCAATATTTGAAATCTGTGCTGAAAGGGGATGCTGCGCGGCGCATCCAGAATTTGGATGTGAACACGGCTAACTACACGCTCGCGTGGAACATTGTGAAGAAAAAGTACGATGATAAGAATCTGCTCCTGAAACAGCACTACATGGCGCTGTTATCTATTCCTTCTGTTCACAAAGAGTCGTCGACAGCGCTCTCGGAACTCGCTGACGAATTTGAGAAGCGTGTTGGCGTGCTTAACAAGCTTGAAGAGTCCAAAGATCACTGGAACTCGTTCCTCGTCACCCTTCTCAGCATCAAGCTTGATCCTGGAACCCAGCGTACCACTCTACCAACACTAGTGATACGCTATCCCAGTGCAAGCTGTGCAAGCAAGAGCACATGCTGCACCAGTGCGATGAATTTAAGAAGCTTTCGCCACAAAACCGCTTCGATGTTGCCAAAAAGCACGGTCTCTGCTTGAACTGCTTAAAGGCAAACCATATGATGAAAGCATGCACTGCGGGTTCGTGCCGAACGTGTAACAAACGCCACCACACACTGTTACACCTGAACACAGCTGCCGCCGACAAACCAACGGCCTCAGCTGTACAAGTTGCCCACTGTCAACAATCCTCACGATTGGCTTCGGTCGTCGAGTCTCCGTCGTCGGTTACGTACACTGCCGAGCAGTGTCACGTGGTCCCTCGGGAAATGGGATCGGCCCCGTCGCCGTCGGTTGGGCAATGTCTTTCGCATTCGTTCGTTCCGTCGTCGGTCTCGCAGGCAGTACCGTCAGGGTCTCACAACTCGCAAGTGACTCAAAGCCAAGCAGTCACTCAAACCCACTCGTTCGTCTCGAAGGCTGGTCAAGCTGTCGTCTTTATGCTGACCGCCTACGTTAGAGTGATGTGTGCAGATGGCACACACATCCATGCTCGAGCCCTGTTGGATTGCGCCTCCGAAGCTAATTTCGTAACCGAATCTCTCGCGCAGGCTCTGCGGTCGAAACGCAAACCCGCAAACGTCGATGTGTACGGTATCAGTCAAACGGTTAAGAAAGTGAAGCACCAAACCACAATCACTGTTTCGTCTCGTGTGGGCCCGTACACTACAAGCATGGACTTTCTGATTCTGCCCTCCCTAACCAGAATCCTTCCCACTACCAACGTGGATGTTTCGAAGTGGGTCATTCCTCGCCACCTCCCACTTGCCGATCCAAAATTCAACATCGCTCATGACGTCGACATGATCATTGGCGTCAAGCACTTTTTCGCTATCCTGCAGGGTGAACAACTATCGATTGGATCTGGCCTACCAACACTACGCAACACTGTCTTTGGATACGTCGTCGCTGGCGACACGGATGCACCTGCACAACAAACCGTAACTTGCAACGTTACTGCTGTCGAACGGCTGGAAGCTGCAGTTCGCAAGTTCTGGGAGGTGGAGAGCTTTGAGACAGGGAAAGCCCTGTCCCTCGAGGAACGGTATTGCGAGAATCATTTTGTAAAGACCCACACTAGAGCCCCTGACGGTCGGTACGTGGTTCGTCTGCCAATTCGTGAGGAGTTGCGATCTAGTTTGGGAGAGTCGATTGCGGTCGCTCAACGCAGATTCTTTAGTACTGAGAAGAAGTTCACGTCGAACCCGGAGCTGAACAAGGAGTACTCAAAGTTCATGGCGGAGTACGAACAGCTCGGGCATATGGAAGAGGTCACCTCAGATCTCAGCAAGCCTCACTTCTACCTTCCTCACCACGCGATCCAGCGACCAGAGAGCACAACAACAAAAACCAGAGTGGTCTTTGATGCTTCGTGTAGATCGTCAAACAACATCTCGCTCAACGATCTATGCTACATTGGACCTACGGTGCAACCACCACTCTTGGACACCATTCTGCGATTTCGTCTGCCAAAGTACGTCGTCACTGCCGACGCGGAGAAAATGTACAGGCAGGTACTCGTCCATCCGGACGATCGGCCGTTGCAGCAGATTCTATGGCGATCAACCCCGAACGAGGACCTGAAGACGTATCAGTTGAATACTGTTACCTACGGTACCGCCCCCGCGCCATACCTCGCAACCCGCGTCCTGAACCAGCTGGCCGACGACGAGGCAGAAAACTACCCCCTCGCTGCTCCTCAAGTTAAGCGATCGTTTTACGTGGACGACTACCTATCGGGTGACAACGACGAGAACCGCTTGATGGAAACTAATCGTCAACTCATCGGACTTCTTGGATCTGGCGGTTTCACCATGCGCAAGTGGTGCAGCAACAGTTCTCGCGTTCTGTCTCACATTCCCGAGGAACTCCGAGATCCCCGAACCGAGTTGGAGCTCAGCGAATCCGGATCGATCAAGACGCTCGGCCTTCTGTGGCAGCCGGTGCCTGACCACCTCAGCTGCAAGGTTCCCGAATACAACTCGGCGGAGCCAATCACGAAGGCACTCATTCTCTCGGAATTGTCGCAGCTGTTCGACCCAACTGGTATGGCAGGACCAGTCATTGTTCGAGCAAAAATGTTTCTCCAATCGCTGTAGGAAAAGAACTTCGGGTGGACCCAAGAGCTGCCAGAGGAGTATCAAGAATGGTGGAAGCAGTACAGAATCGAAATTCGCGTCCTCAGCATGCTCAAAATCCCTCGCCGAGTTCTAATCGATCACTCAGTAGTCATCGAGCTGCACTGTTTCTCGGACGCGTCCGACAAAGCGTACGGCGCTTGTGTCTACGTGAAGTCAACCAACTCGTACGGCAGGTCGAAGGTCAACCTGCTCATTTCAAAATCTCGCGTCTGCCCTAGGCGCAGATTAACGATCCCCCGTCTCGAGCTGTGCGCAGCTCTGCTGGGAGCCCAACTGACCGCAGCTGTCCTTGAAGCCACCAACCTGAGCTGTCCAGTGGTCTATTGGTCCGATTCTGCGATCGTCTTGCATTGGATTGCGTCGTGCTCATCAACCTGGAAGGTGTTCGTCTCGAACCGGATCGCAGAAATCCAACGCCTCACGCAGGGCATGCCCTGGCGTCACATCCCAACCCACCTGAATCCAGCAGATCTGATTTCTCGGGGACTTCTTCCTTCAGAGCTGGTCGGATGTGTATTGTGGGAGCACGGACCAGAGGTCATCGAGCTGCCCTCTTCGCATTGGCCCCAAAACTGCATTGAACTCTCACCATTACACATGCAGGCTCGTGACGACGAAGCACGCCAAACTGTGTCGGTGCTCACAACAAGCTCTCTCGAAGATCGCATCCAAATCGAAGAACATTCCGCACTCTTGCCCCTGCTCCGCTCAGTCTCTTGGATTCGGAGATTCACGGACAACTGTCGCAGCCGTCCCGAAGAACGACGAAATGGTTTTCTAAAGTTTCGAGAAATTGACGACACACTCAAGCTGCTCATTACACTGACGCAGCGCACCCACTTCGCTCAGGAGATCAAGCATCTTCTCAAAAACCCTGGCCCAGTCCGTAAAGACTTCGATTTCAAATCCCAAATCAAGACCTTGAATCCCTTCATCGACCCGGAGGGTCTGCTCAGAGTGCACGGCCGGTTGGAAAACAGTAGCTTACCGTTCGACACCAAGTACCCCATAATATTGCCCGCCAAAGCACATCTGACACATCTGATCGCCAAAAACACCCACTGGGATACTCTACACTCGGGTCCACAACTGCTGCTATCGACTCTACGTCAGCGCTACTGGCCGGTCAGGGGGCGAGATGTTGCGAGGAGAGTCGTCAACGAGTGTCTGGACTGCTTCCACTGCAAGCCAAGAAGCATTGACCAGATGATGGGGCCTTTGCCAGCAGCTCGTCTCGTTCCGTCGCGCGCGTTCGCGAGCAGTGGTGTCGACTACTGCGGGCCGTTCGCCGTAAGGCCACCGAATCGTCGCGGCGCGTCCGTCAAAGTATTCGTCGCGATCGTCGTCTGTATGTGGTCGAAAGCGGTACACATCGACATGGTGTACGACCTCACGTCCGCGTCGTTCATAAACGTCCTAAAGCGCCTCGTTGGACGTCGCGGCCGCGTGACCGACCTCTACTGCGATAACGCCCGAACGTTCGTCGGGGCTAATCGCAACCTGGAGGAACTGCGCCGAGCATTCGATGCGATGCACTCGTCGGATGCAGTCGCCGCTCACTGCGCAGAGAAGGGGATCACCTTCCACTTCAACCCTGCCCGATCGCCGCACCACGGAGGGCTGTGGGAGGCCGCTGTTAAAGCTTCAAACATCACCTCTATCGCGTGATGAAGGATACGCTGCTCACCATTGACGATTTCAACACCCTGATCGTCCAAATCGAAGGCGTCCTTAATTCCCGACCCCTTACTCCTCTTTCCTCCGATCCCACTGACGTGGTTGCCCTCACTCCTGGGCACTTCCTCGTCGGAGAACCGCTGTTCTCCATCCCTGAGCCCGATCTGTGCGACATTTCTATTAATCGGCTCAACTCTTTCCAGAAGATGCAACAAAAGCTCCAGCATTTCTGGAGAGCATGGTCGCGCGACTACATCGGCCACCTCCAAAACCGCAAGAAATGGCCCGTGGTCCGCCCAAACATCGAAGTCGGCACGATGGTTCTCCTAAAGCAGGACAACGCTCCTCCAATGCGCTGGAAGCTGGGCCGGATCGAGGCGGTGTTCCCCGGCAGGGATGGGCTCGTTCGTGTGGTGGATGTCCGCACGGCGCACGGCACGTATCGGCGTGCAATCACGGAGGTCTGTCCGCTGCCCATCGAGCAACCCAGCGAGGAACCATCCGAGCAGCCATCCGACCTACCAACCTACGCAGCTGTCCAACCATCCCCTGAGCCTGGAGGCGCTTGGTGGTTTCTTGAAAGTGCCTTTCAACGGGGCCGGCATGTTGGAGACCTACTGCTGAAGATTGAATTTGTTACCCTAGATATAAGATTTTTTGGACTGTTCTAATGTAATCATGAATTGTTGCGTTCTCTCAATCAATCTCTTATCGCTCTCTGCGATCTTTTGCATTTCCGCCGATGATCGTCAGCACGATCGATCGGGTAGCCGATAGGGGAGCTGCGGCTCATTAAGTTAGTCTGTATTCGACAACGCTCGCAAGAATACATCGAGGAGGAACCTCTGCCAACTTTACTTTTGCTTTTCCTTTGAATAAATGGCCCAAGTCTAAGCCGTATAGTCTTTCTTCGAAAGTTGTTTTAATTTTTGGCAAGTTCCCCACCGAAGCAAACCCTACGGAGAAGACGTCCTGCCGAGTAGCTGCCCAGTTTGCGTACATAGTATTTACATCGCATCTAAAAAGTAGATTTTATCAATGTTTTTGTGATTTACGTTATCCTTACTTTTTCAAATCATTTTTTTTTTTTTCACCAGATTGCATTGATTCAAATGCGAGACCCTTGGATTTTTTCAAGGAGCAGTGGTTGTAATCAAATTGTTTAGTTTAAGCTTAGCCCTAAAAAAAGTTGGAACGATTTCAATTCAACTCGCTGGTTCTCGGGCATAACTCAAGCTATTGGGACAATTATTTTTTTAGTTATTTGTTAGGATGCCTAGATGCTCCTAGAACTTTGCAGAACTCAATTTGATCAAATGTGTAATCTTTGTGATCAAAAACATCGTTCCAACTTTTTTTGAGCAACAAAAATAAAAAAAGTTGACCTGTTTCGTGTCACTCCCGCTACAATCTAATAAACATAACAAATACAGTCATCCCACTTATTTAAAACACTCAAAATGTTTTTTTTAATTTAATAATACTAAGCATGAGAGAAATTTTCATTTGCCTTTCCGGTAATTATAAAAATATACTGAATATTGTCAATAAAATTACCATAAAACTCCAAATTTTACAAAATAGTGCTGCAAAAACACTTCAAAAACTACACTTATGTTAAACCAACCCTTTCGATATTCACCATATCCTCACTCACCCACTCAATTGCGAGGGTGCCCAAGTAGTGTTACAAGGCCAACACTGAAGCTCACAAAATGCAACAATCAACTTGGTGCGGTTCGCTGAACATTTTCCTTCCATTAATGTTTCTGTAGTCCTCGGGTGCGATATGGATCGAACACGTTGCATTATGGGTGCGAGCAATTTTTTCGTACTTTTTCCTCCTCGTGGGGGTAAAAGTCAAACATTTTAGGGGTTGAACTCGCGGGGTGAGCACTCGCACACATACAAGCTATTATTACTACATTAATGGAACCAATTTAACAATGAATAATATTAACGGGTGAAAAGTCGACTCCTGCTGGCTCTGGCTGGTGGTGGCAGCCAGCACGTCACCTTCGTGTCAAAGGACAATTATTTCATTAGGACATTCCCGGGACTTGTAGAGGGCCACATTTATAGGTTTGTGCTCAAATTGAAATGTTCCCACGGATTGATGTTGGAGAATTTAGCTAGCTTCTGTTGAGCTATTTGCATACAAATAAAAGTATAACATTTGTCGTTTTCTACTGTTGATTTGAAGCTTTTTCAGAATCTTTTGCCAAAACAGCTCAAGCTTTGTTTAACAAAAGAAAGATCATTGATCCTGTCTGCCTTCAGTATCTCCTCAGTATCTCTGGGATAATCCCTCATACCTACCTGTAGCTTCGAACTGACCTGTCCGCACTGCAAACACCTGCAGTTCAGCCTTTTTTGTCACTTTGCTCAGGCAGCAAAAAGTCCAAACTTCCTTCTTTGCTCATGTTTGGAAGACGATCCTCGTGTAAAGTACACGATCACGCTGCTGTTGGTAGCGCTCGTCAAAAAGGCATCGATCGCTTCGAGAGTCAACATTCATGGGACATGGATACGCCAGGCCAACGAGCAGGTCCTTTTGAGTTGAACCAGGAGCTACGGCAGAGGAGCATCTTCCTCTTCGTAAGTTCTAATGCAGCAGCAGCGGGTTGTGTGTAACTTTAAGAACTTAAAGGGACGCTCAGCGAGAGGATGAGCGCAAAAAGTTATAGATCGCAGCTCTGGGAAAGTATCGAATTTCTCCGGCTTCACTCGATCCGTGACAAAGTGCGAGCTGGACGCAGGGATGATGTGTAAACATTGGGAAAATTGGATTAAATCACCTAATTGAAATCATTTCACAAACATTGACTGACGAAATTGATTATTTAAAAAAATAATTCATGGTGCATTTTTTTATTTTCTTATTTTATGCGTCCAATTTGAATTGGGGAACTCCATGTCACTAAAATTTTTGTGATTGATTGTCTGTTACTTTATGTAACATCACCAAATGATTTTTTGATATTTCATCAAAGCCACACGCAGGGACAGCAGCAATTCTTCCAAGAATGCGCATATTTTAGTTTTTGTTGTGTATTCTTTAAGTTTAAAGTATTGCTTAGAAATTCTTAGAAACAAATATTACCCATTATAAAAATATATTATATAAATATGTATATTTGATAAAGTTTTAAATATTCCATAGAATAGATAGTGCAAAAAATAAGCATTTTCGAAAAAAATTCAACTTAAATAAAGTTTTTGTTTGATTTTTTTTCCAAACATACAGTATTTTTCTAAAAATTGGCAACACTGCCAAATACATTTTTGCAATTCCGTCGTGAAACTACTTACTTTTCCTGTCATTCTTGAACGACAAAATAGCCTACTTTTCTGTACCAAATATAACAGAATCGAATAGCAACACTTTTCAAAATAAATGCTGAAAAGTTCTACTTTTCAGCACTCAAATGGGTGCTGAAAAGTTGAACTTTTCAGCACTTATTTTGAAAAGTAACAGTTTTATTTTTTTTATTTAAACGATTTATTGGCAAAATACATGAAAATTTGACATAAAATTTCACTCAGTGTGTTTTTTTGGAATTGCAAAAAATGTTGTATGGAACTCGTTGAAAACTAGATTTTTTCAGCACTCTTCGTATTTATCCAACTCGGTGAACCTCGTTGGATAAATGTACGACTCGTGCTGAAAAAAATCCTCTTTTTGCAACTTGTTGCATAAACTACTATTTTAACAACTTATGCCATAGCCTGGCATTTTTGTAATCAAAAAATATCCAAAAATGGTTTTCAAAAATGATTTTTTACGCTACCTATTTGTTTGTGTGAAAAACTAAATAAAAAATGGGATTATTTTTGACAGTATAACTATTTTTTATTCAAAAGTCAAAAGCATCAATAATTTTACAGAAGACATCAAATCGATCAGAAAACCCGTTCATTTTTGATACCGTCAGTGGGAATGCCTATGGCTCAAAAAACGATACACTTTTAGTAATTTTTAAATACCAAAAACAATTTAAATAGTATCGAAAAACTTTTAACGTAGGAATGTTCTTATATAGTTAACCAACATTTACCAAAATATGGTGTAATTTGATGAATCTAAACTGATGCTTAAAAACAATAAAAAGGATGGCTTCATCAGTGTTACTTGTACTTGTAGAGGGTTATTTTTTCGAGAAGTTATTTTTTACCAAAAACGTACTTTAAGACAGCTGCCAAAATGACAGGAATGGTTCTAGGAACGATATTTGTTTAGCAAAGTTTTTATAAGCTGTCCCTTACACTACCCTCTGAGCAGAACTAAGTTTTACTGAAAAGAACCTGAGAAATTGAAAAACCTGTAAAAAAATCAGCTTGACCCAATCTCACTTCCCAGGCCCAAAGTCACCTTAACTGACGGTACCTTTTTAGTAGCCTCTTTACCATGGTGCAAAATCTGCAAAATCTGGTTCCGGAAACATGAAATTAAATAATGCGAGTGTTGGAGAGTCAGGTTGACTTCAACTGGACCAAACTCAAACGATCATCAATGACCGGGGGTCATTTGTTTGTTGAGAGTTTAGGTAGACTGAGCGGAGAGATGTTTCTCCCAGAACTTTCTCTCTAGCCGAAGATAAAAACATCGCACTAGGTTCAGCGATCGCACAAAGTAGAAATCAACTCAAGTTGGATAAAGGTCCCCAAAGGGGAAAGGTCACGGGGTGACCGTCGCGCCCGCGGCGCGGCGATTGTAAATTATTGTACAGTCCTAGAAATAAACGTTCTTGTTAGAATTCGTGTAATTTACGGTAATTCGCGTATTTTATTTTATTACGGTGACCACGAAACCGTCACCCGGAGGCCCGGGGAGTCGTTCCCGCGGACTAATTGGACCTCCTCAACCAGTGTGTGTGTGTGCAGATGGATCTGCGCCCAATCTACTATCGGTCTATGTTGGGACCTACCAACGGAACCACGGACCACTTATCGAAGGCAACCAGGTCCCCAACAGCGAGTTTTGAAAAAAACAAAAAACATTGTCAAATAAAATTTTTAATATTGCAATGCAAAATCAAAATTGCAATCTAAAATGGCTTTTTGCCAATGAAAAATACTTTATGAAGGAAAAGAACCTCCAAAAAAATTTGGCTTAAACATTTGCAAAAATTGTCTTTTTTGACTTTGGTGATCAGACTGATAGATCTCATTTTCAGACTCATAGATCTCATTTTCCAACTCGCATTATCTCTGAAACTATTGATTTGTTTACCAGTGCTAAAAATGAAAATGTTTTAAAATTTTCCGTTCATTAAATTAAAAGTAATTTAAAAATTTTAGAATTAAGGGTAACTTTTTCAATGGGTTAAAATACCTTATATGTTCCGAAAATTGGCTTGATTTTTAAGTTTCGAAATGATTTATATAAAAAAGAGCAGATAATTCCACAAAAGCTTCATTTTCTGGCATTGTACAACGAACCAATAGTTTCAGAGATAACGCGAGATGAAAAATGGAGGCTGATTACATGAAACTGAAATAAACTACTAATTCACACAATTTAAGCTTAAAGAAGCTGTATATCAGCAATCGATCAACAAAGGCAAAAAAGAAAATTGTTAGAAAATTTTTCCTCTCTCCTCTTAATCTCTCAGCATTTCAAACATATTTGTGGGAGGGGTGCTTTTCCTTAATGATATTTATAAATTGCAAAAACCTGAGCATTTAAAAAAACCCTTAAATGTCTGTAACTTTTCAATTCAATTCATTTTATTTACCGAAATAACAAATTTACAACTTGTGTGAATGGCTGGTTCATAGAGATTTGGTGTTCCTTGCAACTATTTCCTATTCATTTACCGCTTGGTAACAGAAGATTCTTCAAATGCAATTAAACAAAAACTAGGGAAAATTTGGCCAAAAAACCTAGATGCCTATAACTTGAAAACACTTTATCAAAATAAAAATGTGTGAAGTACTTTTCGACTTTGCATTTAAAAATTATTTTTGCAATTTTATTTGACAATGTTGTAGACATTAGAAAATAACATATTTTTCAAAAATGCATATCGCCAGTAACAGATTTTAAAAAATCTTCAAAAAAAAGTCATTTAAAAAAATATTTAAATAAATAATATTTTATTCATTTTAAGTAACAAGACGTTCTTCAATAAGAACCACAAGACAACCAAAGAGGACGAGTGTTAACAAGAATGATCACATGTGGCCAGACAAAGTTTCAAGTGCAAAGTTCTAACCGTACATACGGGTGAGTGGTGTGGCGTAGGGCTTCATTGAAGAATCTCCAAGCTCGTCGTCATCATCGCCCAACATGCAGTGATTTACTCCTATGGTTTTTGTAATTAGACGCGTACGAGTGTGATGGGTTTGCCGACTTGAGCCGACATTTTTAAAGGGACGTCTTTTTTTCGGAACCTCATTTTTCATTCATAAAACCGCAAGACGGCGGGCGTCGTTGGAGGTCTGACAGTTTAACATTTTCGCCACAAAGATGATTGTGTTAGACGGTCGTGTAATCAATATTGGCACCAGTTTTTTTTTCTGACGTTAGATGAGTCGGTGTCATCGGTTTTTTTTTGTCATGAGAATTTGATGGTAAAAAATCTTCAACTTTTAAATTACGGTGCATGTTGAATGGACAGCAAACATTATGATTTATGTGACTACCTCTAAGATAAAGAAAAGAAACTATCTCCTGTAACCTAAACAATCCCACAGTAAAATTTGTAAAAACAAGAGCCGAGAAAAAGGTGTCCTAGATAAAGTTCCAGTGAAATTGTATCCTTCCTCTTCCCAGAGCCACCAGTTGAAACAACATCATTAAATGCGCCACGATAGAGCCATCCCTTTAATTTTTATTGTTTTAACGGTCCATTCACATCGAAACCCGCCTGATTAGACAGGCTCTGGCAGTTTGTCGGTCAACCCGGGAAAAAAGTGGGTCATCACTTTTTCGTGTAAGTTTAGCCCATGCATTTAAGGATTAAATCGTTTATGGCTTTTCGCTCAATTTTCCTCCGGCTTTCTCTTCCAAATTCGCTGGTGCCAGGCACCATGTACTCGTAGGGAACATAATTGGTTTATTGCTTTTTGAGTGAAAGAAGATAGTTTTTACGGTCCAATGCGGGCCATCTCTGCCTGGTCTCTGGTTGACCCCTAGACCAGGCAAAGTATCCGCTATCGAATTTTTGCTCGAAAATTATGTTGTTTCTGCTGACAGCCGGAATTGATTGAATTGTTTTCGAAATTATTTATGACTTCAGGTCCAATTTCGGGTGCCCCTGGGAAAACAATCCTATGGGAAGTTTTAAAATTTCAAAGCAAACTCGCCTGATGAGTTACAAATTTTTCGGAAAATTTTCGACTGCAAACACGAGAATCCTTTTTGGCGTGACGACGACGTCCTCGGCCCAAAGGATTGTGTTTCACCGTGTGGGAAATAGTCGTGAGAAAAGTCTCTTGCAGCATTCCTGCGCAAACCTCTTTCCTTCTCACAGTCGTACTTCCTACTCCAAAAATGGGATATCCCTTTAACGAGCCTCGTTATTAAATCGAACACATCATGACCTTCAGTGTGACATGGAACCCTTTCATCATGCTCGGGTTTGGCCCGTGAACGTGTCGTACTGATTATATGACTAAAGACGAGGGCCTACCGAAGGCGAGCACGCCACCATCAGGGTAGTAATTTTCTAAATATGCACCATATAATAATGGGCAGGATTCTGACGGGCGCTTTTCCATTACATTTGGGCTGAATGGTGTTAGAAAAAGGAGGTAAAAGTGTGCAAGATATTATATTTTCTTGTGATTCATTATGATTAGTTTAGAAAATCAACTGATAAATTAGATATTACTTAAAAACGTTACTTAATCCACCCTTAGGTGGTTGGTGCCTTCCTCACATTTAGAGGGTAATGATATCCAAAGTAGATACAAAAGGGCGGACCTTTCAGTATTCTATCAACTTAATTCATTATTCATACCATCAGATTGGGTAGTCAGATCTTCATAATTCAGGGCACTTATGTGCTTATAACTTTTGATAGGGTTGTCAAATCTGCAATCTATTGAACTCGTTGGAAAGGTCTTTTGATCACCTATCCATGGAAAGGTATGATAGATTCGGACAACGTTTTCATTGAAATATATGAGATACGCCCACTAAAAAGTTCATAAATAACACTTAAGTACTTAAAACTATTGATAGGGTTGTCAGATCTTCAACCTTTTGAACTCATTGGAAAGGTCTTTCGAATACCTTTCTAAAAATGTATAACATGACGAGTTTTCTTACAAAAACCACCATTTTTACAATCTTCCGGACTTTTGTCAGAATCGTTTTTTTAGCATAACTTTTGAAGTACTTAACTAAACTTTATAATTTTCAATAGCGGCTTATGGGACCTTAAGATGGATCGAATGAGACCAATACGGTCCAAATCGGTTCAGCCAGTGCCGAGATAATCCAGTGCAAATTTTTTTGATCGACATCCCAGCACACACACAGACATTTGCTCAGAATGTGATTCTGAGTCGATAAGTTTGCATGAAGGTGGGTCTAGGAGGTCAAATTAAGAATTTCGTTTTTTGAGTGATTTTATAGCCTTTTCCAGTAAGGTGAGGAAGGCTAAAAATGCATTCGATATTATAGAAAAAATTATATTATAGAAAATTATAGAAAAATCCCGATCATTTAAAAAAAACAGCTGGGTAAAACAACAAAAATCAATAAGTAGCAAAAGGAGAATGGGCAAATTTGTATGGCAGCTGGTCCAAGGATGTACACGAACGGGACCAACTTTTTTAGAAAGTTCGCGCCGAGACATGAAAAAAAAGTCTTTTAATCAGGCGGGACATTTCAAAACATCATTAAGGTATTCTACCTTACTCACTGAAGCTATGCGGGTATGATCCATTATCAAAACCGATCGACATGTTGCTTGTTACGGTAGTAGACCCACTGATCTTAACTCTAGGGAGTCCTAGGATGACCCAGGACATGCCAACACATTAGCAAAGTAGTCTACCATACTCACTGAAGCTATGCTGGTATGATCAGCGGTCAAAAACCGCCGACCTTTTGCTCGGTACGGCGGTAGACTCACCGGTCTTAACTCCCAGGAGTTCTCGGATGACTCAGAACAACCCCATTAAGTTGTAACAACATTGCACTCTAGCCTACCACACTCACTGAAGCAATCTAGGTAGGATCCGGGTTAAAAATCTTGAAGTTTCGAATTGTTTCTATGGTATGCCTTTTTGCACAAACAGTTCAAACGGATAGAAACAAGAGAATTCATGTTTCAATCATGCTAAAACATATCAGAACTAGTTTTTGCTGATACGCGTAGAATGAAGTCAAGATTTTCGAAATCCATAATAAAAAAGAGATTTTATGAATGATTTTAGAAATAGTAAAAATACCATTTTGTATACTTTTTTACCCAAATTCAATAGCTTGTAACTTTTGAACCCCGGGGTCTAGAGAGTTGGTCCAGAAGACTTTTTTTCATGTCTCGGCAAGATCTTTCTAAAACAGTTCGTGTACATCCTTGGACCGAATTCGCCCATTCTCCTTTGATTATGGAACAGTCAAGCACATTTCCACATTTAACCCTCTACAGTCAAATACAAATTATCTTATGTTCTGAAGAGAAACAAACTAGTTCATGTTTTCTCTTGATATTTCTAATTTCTTCATCTGCATTTATCTTTTTCAACCCGGACAGACGGTAATAACATAATTCATGCCATTTCAATAACAAATACTGTTAAAATAACAAAAAATGTTATGGAATATTTTTGAAAAATCCATTTTTGCATAAGGGTTTCATATCACTTTATGTTATCATAGCAAAATTTGTTATTGGTCTGACATTCACTGAAAGCCAAAACAACTATGGAATAACATTTTTTGTTATGGAAGAATACCTCCAACTGGGGTTGGGGTGATCGGATTAGTTGTTAAAATAACAAAAAAATAATAACAAAGATTTTTTCGAAGAATAACTAAAAATTGTATAAGTGTGTTATTACAATAACAATCCAAAAACAAAAAAATCATAACGACGATAACAAATTTTGTTATAAATAACATAAAATGTTATTGGCCTAGTATTTTAAAATATCAAAAAATGTTATTCCCAATTCATTACCGTCTGCTCGAGTAGTTTTTATTTTTCACTGATAATATTAAGGGACAAGCATCTAATTCCAGCGTGCCGCTAATGTTGCCATATCAGCATGCGCTTCATTCAATTAAAGCTCATTAAAAGCGTTTTCAACTGAAATCGAGTGATAAATAGCTCAATAAGAACTGCGCAAACAAGTTGCTATCAAAAGTTTTGCAAAATAAGTTGTTTAAATGATGAAAATCAGCAAATTTGATGGAGTTAGGAGTTAGGTGCTTAACCTGCCAAACATACAAGAATTTCCCCTATTACTGTTTCAACTTACGATTTTTTTTTCTTTTTAATGTTTTTCAGTCTTTTTTAACTGTTTACTTATGTATTCGTCTTGTTCAATATAATTCAATTAAAAGTACAAAAAAGCAATTATACATAGTCTAGATATAACAGAAATAGCCTAAATTTTAAATTTTCTATCTTATCAATTTGTCCATTGTCCAGTTTTTAAGTTCAATTGTTTACAATGTTTTACAAGCGTTCGACAAAAAAAAATATTTTTCGCTGAAAATTAAATAAACTCAGAACTTTGTAGAGAAAATGTCCGTTCTTTTATTTTTGTAGCTCAAATTTGGCAAAGTCAGAAAAACAAGTCAAACTTCAAACACGAAAATTTCATGAGTTCTTCTTTCCAATGCATTTTAAATGTCAAAAATATCAAAAAATGATTTTTGGTGATTTTTTAGATCAAAGCCGGGGTTAGATTTAAGAGGGTTGAGACTTGTATTGACGTAAAGAATTGCTCATCAAAATGGTATAGTCGTAAATACTGTTTTAGAGAAATCATTTTTTTTTTTTTCAAAAATGTATTTTTTGGAATTTTCAATTATGTTATTTCCGTTGCTGAAAATTTCTTAAAATAACATGCACCATGGATTTCCTGTGTTTATAGGCTCTTTTGCAAAATTACGCTATGGATAGGGCTAAAGAAAGCCAAAGTTATTAGTCAAATTAATTTTTTTTTATATCATCCACATTTCTAATCAAGATCTCAGAAATTTTTGATTGATTTTTATTTTCTTTACATTTTTAAATATGTTTATACAAAAAAAAATTATGATACATATTTCTGCATATTTATTTTTTCAGTTAGATCAGAAATAACAGTTTTGCAACCTTTTAAACGCTGTTAATTATGATACATGATTTTGAAGGTTTTGAAAAAAATCAATGTTACCTTACAGTCCTTGACTTTAAAATTAAAGATCAAGATCCAGATGTCAAGAATAGTAAAAATTTAGATTTCACGTGATCTTCAAAAAAAGTTTAAATAGATAAAATGTTGATAACCAGTGTTGAAGGAACTCAATAAAAACACCTTAACTCCGTTCACCGTAAACCGACATTTAGTAAAATTATGTTCGTATTGACAGATGGTTTACCGATCTAAACTTTACCGATTTTTCAACTACCGAATTTGGTAAAAATAATCCAAGTGTGTCATGGATCTTCATGTATCATGGATCTTTATATAATTTATTTTTTCTCATCCCTGGAAGTTCCATAAAATTGAAGGTGATGCAACGTTCGGCTGATCAAATTAACAAGAAAACCATGGCATATGAATCATATTTTATAAAAATTATTTTAAAATCACACATTACTGATCACTTTTTACGACGCAATTCAATTTGACCAACCCAAAGTTTGTTTCAGAAAAAAACAAAATCCGTTTCCCACGAGTGGCTTGAATTGGCTCTTGATTACGGTACATGCATCGAGCTTATTCCAAATTTCGAAAAATTTCCTTCAACGTGGCGCTCCCCTCCTAGACAACCTAGAATTAAAACCAACCGAATACATAAGGAAGTAATTTAAAGTATATCATTCAAACTGGATTTCCTAGCACATTTCTGTGCACATTCTTTCATCCTTAATGTGACGTCTGCTTGTATAATACATAAATCGAATCTCGAAGGGCACCCGAATCAAAACTACAGCCAATTTCTTCAGGGGCACCCCTGCGTTCGAATAATTCCTTCCGAGCTGGCCGATTTAAGACCCAACTTTCTTCCCTTCCGACTTCCGATGTGCAATTGCAACCGTGTGTTCATAAATTTCCCCTTGGAACGACTACGTAACTTCTAACGTCAGGACGATCGCGTCTTAGGTTCATAAATGGTGCATAACTTTCACGGAGGGACACGCGATGACGACGCAAAGGTCCCAACTGCCTTTCTCGTCCTTTTTTCTGCTGTATAGGAATGAAGATGATGGGTGAAATTGAAAGCAAATAAAAAACATACTATCCAAAGGGCCCACAGGAGGACGACGACGCCGATTCGGAGGTCCCCTAAGACTCCAGGTGTGTCGTGGCACCTTCTTCCGTGGCTCGTTGCTCGATCTAATTCTTGGGTTAGTTATGAGATGTTGTACATTACCTACATTTTTTTTTTTTTTTTGGGTTGGCTTTCACATTTTTTACCTTGACGAGCTGCAAAAAAACGAATGCTTCTTCTCGGTTTCTTCCCTTTAATTGGAAAGGTATAGAGATCTAATGTTTTTTTCTCTCTCCTTCGTTTGCTGCCCATGATCCTTCGACTTTTTTGCTGGCCTTTATCAAAATTCATAGTGTAGAACGTTGCGAGCAGCAAAAAACAGTCTATCACCCAACCCGTAAAGAAAAGGAGAGGACCCAACGATTTCAGTTCCAAACATTTTTTTGCAGGTTAGGACCGGGCGCTCCCAAATGGTCGTTGATTTTCTTAAGCAATTCAAACTTTTCTCCTTCATTCAGCTTCTCGACCTCAAAGTCCGTGCAGCTGCAGCAGTTTTCACTGTTCTGCAAGTAATTGCTCTGATTTTGTCCAAACCGTAGAATGGGAACGGCTGCCGATCTTGAAGGTGACGAGAGAAGGATGCAATCCTTCGCAAACACCTTGAAGGTGAGGGAGAGACACAGCCACGTGGGTCTTAAGACGGAGGTCTGCATGCAACTGGAAATTGCAGCTGCAGCTCTGTTAAGGAGATTATGGGTCGTCTTTGGATGGCGAATTTGTTTACTTTATGAATATGTGCTCTCCTTTAGCGGCTTCTTCTTGGTACAATGAGCCTTAATTAAACAAATCGAACACATCTGCCAGGGTTGGTACTTGAGAGAAATGTTGGTACAATTCTTTGCAACATTCACTTTTCTCCCTTAAAAACAATCGGAAAAAAAAAAAACAGAACAAAATTAACCTTAATCTCCAAACTTGGTAAACTTTCTCAGAACATTCCTAAGTTTTTTGTCATTTAGTTTGTAATATTTGGCGTTTCGTTTATTTTATTTGAAAATTGCGAGCTAAATAACTCTTCAAACGATAAAAACTAAAGGACCTTCTGAAAAGAAATTCTTGAACTAAAAAATTAAATAAAAAAATGTTTAATAATTGGACCATAAGTTTCTGAGATATGAGCATATATGCCCCTGTGCTCTCTTGTACTAAACTTGCTGGTTTTCCTGTCTAGTTAGCATAAGAGTGCACAGAGGCATCGATATGCTGCTGGGTTACTTTCAGCAAACCTCATTTTGCGTTCTGTTTTGTACCCGCAAATATTGGTCCAATCATTAGTGTTAATTACTTTTCCTGTCATTCTTGCATGACGAATTGGCCTACTTTTCTCTACTAAAAATATAAGTTTCAAAAAGTGATTCTTTTCAATACAAGTACTGAAAAGTTTTACTTTTCATCACTAAAATGAGTGCTGAAAAGTTGAACTTTTCAGCACTTGTGTTGAAAAGTTATACTTTTCAATATTTCAATTGCATACAATGTTGTATGGAACTAGTTGCAAAATTTGATTTTTCTGCACTCGTCGTATTTATCCAACTCAGTAAACCTCGTTAGATAAATGTGCGACTCGAACTGTCATCTTTTTGCAACTTGTTGCATGCTCTACTATTACATGTGGAAAATTAAACTATTGAAAAAGTTGAAAAATAACACTTTTTTGAAAATTTACCTAAAAGTGACTAGAAACATGAAAACGGCACAAAATGTTTTTTCCAACGCATTTAAAAAAAAATAATTTTTCAACTTTAAATGGAATTTGCAATCTGAAATTGCTGTAAAGCTGTTACTTAGATCAAGATATTCAAGATATTTGAAAAATCACAAGTTTTTCAAACACTCATAACTTGGGCAAGCAAATATTCATCACTTTGTACCACAGCTAAAAACAATACATGGTGACAAAAAAAGCTAAATTTTAATTTCAATCCTAGCCTTCAAAATTTTGAAGCAAAACCTATCACAAAATGTATTCTACTAGTGCGTCCATCCCGGGAATTCCCGGGACAAAAATCCCGTGATTTTTCCAGAACCAGGAATTCCCGAATCCCGGGATTTTTCATATTTTGTCTCGGAAATTCCCGAAATTGAAAACATATCAAATTTTGGTCTAGAAATTCAGATTTGTTTGTGGAAATCAGTAATCGATAAGCATTTTAAAGCATTAAAATTTGTATTCAGCATATAACAGCATTAATTTGGCAGGGAAAATTGTTCAAATTTTGGTTAACAGATCCTCAAAATGCTTAGCGCCTTAGATTTTTTCTAATAAATTTTATTTATTTAAAAAAAGACTTATTATTATATTCACGTATATTTATGACTTTAAACTTGAAAAAAACATAATATTTTAAAAATTATTATACTTTTCATCATAAACCGGCATCTGGAGCAAATCAGGACAAAAGTAACGAATCAAGACAGCTGTTTAAGCTAATTTGTTTTTGAATAATGTTCTGATTGTTTTGATTGATTTCGATTACAACAGGAACAGATCAAAACAATTAGTACACCGATTTCCAAATTTATTGCTCTAAAATCACCTTTACCTATTCAGACTGCAGTCCCGATTATCCCCAGTTGATAGTTGGTTGGTAATGACTTAAAGATAATTTTTAAAATATATAAAACATAACATTCTAAACTTATCCAAAGTGTTTTATTATCTGGTATAATTTTATTTTTTGTTGTTTTAGACACTTTCAATGAAATTGTATAAGCTTTTGTATTATATAATGTTAAATAAAAAAAATTAAAGAAATATATTCAAAATTCTGGTTCAATTAAATTTCAAAGCACATCAAAGAACAAATTTTTTTTAATGTGTTTTAAACTATCTAAAGACTGCTGTCCTTGTTTAGATTGAAGTGCAGCTTATCACCATTAACAGTTTTGAGCTAATTCTATGATTTAAGCTAGTAACAAATATAATGAAAACATAGGTTTTATGACTGCTGCAAAAATTTCCCGGGATCCCAGGAATTCTCGGGATTCAAAAAATATTTTTCCCGTTTCCCGGGAAATTCAAAACCCGGGAAAATTGAACGCCCTAAATTCTACATTATAACACTAATGATATCACCGAAAATTTGTAAAATATCAGCTTAATTAACGAATGTATTTTTTTCCAGAAGTTATACGTCTTTTTCCGATCTGTGGTTCAAAAAACCAAAAGTTTCAAAAAGTCGTAAAATGACCTAATTGCTAAAAATAAAAAATAAAATAAAAAAGAGTAATTTTTAGAAGATTGTACCTACACTTTCTTAACTTCCAAAATATTCTTACAACTTTGCCAAAGTTTTGAATCAATTCTCCAATTTTCCTCAAACAACTATTTTTAAACATTTTCAAAGCATTTTTGTATGACCACCCAAACATGTATGGAAAATAATGGATGATGACAAATCACTACTTTGTGTATACCAGAAGTGTATGCAAAGTTTGAGTCCAATGAATAAATTCGAAGATAAATCGTTTTACCGAAATCCCAGTGAATTGGTACGAATTGAAATTATTATACATAAATACAACTAAATGTGGAATTAAACCTGCATAAAATTTATCTCGTTTTTTTTCTACCATGCCAAAAAAAACAGGCTTTCAAACTTCGATACTATTTCATCTTTCAGAACTTCTTATTTTGATTGTGACAATATTGCTTGCTTATAATAATCTATAGTTCCAAAATCCTCACTGATCTCAAATGTTGCTCCATTCGTTTCGTTTACTTTTCATTTCTGAATGAATTCCAACTTGTTACCACACACCGAGCCGAAAAATAACAACGTTTAATTCATCCTTGTAGACTCACATCTTATTTACCGAACAAACAGTGCTCTCGCGGGGAAACTTCCATTCCCAGGAAATCCAGTAGAGAAGCGGTGCTAATGATTAAGAAATAAATCAAGAAATCTAACATTTTTGGAGAAATTCCGCCACTTTCCACCGTTAACAAGTCCTTGCGAGCGCGCAACAAAAAGGACGATCCGCGGCATTTATTTGATTTCTTCGTTTGATCATCATACTTGGCTTTATTCTTTTTTTTTTTTTTTGCTTTTTCTCTTAGGCTGACCCTGGCCGCGATCGTTAGCTTACACCGAGATATTGAAAGGAAAGGAACCGACCATTCATCGTTCCTGGAAGTTTCTTCCCTTTCGGCCACCCCCGACGGCGGAGCCACTTGAGAAAACAATCCAACTCTCTCAGAGTCCTTACCTTTCGGTTGCCTGGCTGGTTGTTGTGAGAATATTATCGTTTTTTCGGACGCGTATCCCCGGAACAGTAAACACCATCATCATATATATTTATGGTTCGTTTCGGGATTTTTATTTTCCAAAATCTTGATGCGCGCCATAAAAAGGTGTCAATTTAAAATCGTGATACTCACTTTCAGGCGCGTCCCGATTAAAGGTCCTACCCGGGGTCCTTGCCGGCCAGCGGCGGATTCCGCTGCTCTCCTTCGAAAAATGCGTGCGGGTAAATAAATAAATAACGGCTCAGTCCCTTCGGGAAAATAAGAATCTTGTTTTCGGAAGGCTAAATTCCATTCCCTCAACACTGAGCGAACAAGAAGACTCCCGGACGAAACCTTGAATTAGAGCCGGCTATTTGCTCTTCTAATAGGAGGCTCAGCGGCAGGTCGGCAGGCAGGACCAGGCCAGGACCAGGATCGTCAGTGTCTCTCACTCTAAAAGCATTCCTTCGAAAACGGTGGTGTAATGAGATGTGTTTCTCTTGGTGAGAGAAAAACGATTATTTGGCCAGGGCTTCAAGCGTTGCACTGAGACGTGGAAGGTGTCCTTTACTTGACATAGTTTTTATGATGGTCAATCTAAAGATTAAGTAATATTAGTTCCTGATTTCAACTAATTCAACACTATAAAAAATGGCGTTCAGCAACAAACAAAACCTGTAAATGGCATTCTGCAACTTTTTATTATTATTTTGCAATCTGGGTAATTTCCGCCAACTCTCACAGCAGTTGCCCCGACCCCTCTTCGATTTGCGTGAAACTTTGTCCTAAGGGGTAACTTTTGTCCCTGATCACGAATCCGAGGTCCGTTTTTTGATATCTCGTGACGGAGGGGCGGTACGACCCCTTCCATCTTTGAACATGCGAAAAAGAGGTGTTTTTCAATAATTTGCAGCCTGAAACGGTAGATTCGAAAAGTACATTAAATTTCCCTTAAAATGACATGTTCCAAAAAAAAGTTCAAGATGGTATGTCAGAGACATAACCGAAAGACATAGGACCAAACAATTTGAATGTGTTTTTGGATTGCTAGTGAAATCTGAAATAAGATTATTTTATTTTGTTTCATAGATTTGTCGGCAAAATTGTCATAAATGTTCTCCCAAGGTGAACCTTCTATGAGGGCACCGGCCACTCCAGGTTGTGGCCACTACGGTCGAAATGTCAATTTTCATGTTCAGTATCAAAAACCATGAATTTTGATATCCATATTGCCACAACTCGTATGGTTGTGTTAAAGACCCTCCGGGCCCCGGGGAAACCTGCTTTGAGATCACCGGTCACTCAAGGTTGTGGCCACTACTGTCGGAATGTCAATTTTCATGTACAGTATCAAAAACCATGAATTTTGATACCAATATGCCTCAACTCGTATGGTTCTGTAAAAGTCCTCCGGGCCCCGGGAACCTGCTTTAAGGGCACCGGCCACTCCAGGTTGTGGCCACTACTGTCAAAATGGCCATTATTATGTTCAGTATCAAAACCATGAATTTTGATACCCATATTGCCACAACTCGTATGTTTCTGTAAATGTCCCCCCAGGCCCCGGAGGAACCTTTTTTGAGGGCACTGGCCACTCCAGGTTGTGGCCACTACTGTCAAAATGGCCATTATTATGTTCAGTATAAAAAATCATGAATTTTGATACCCATATTGCCACAACTCGTATGTTTCTGTAAATGTCCCCCCAGGCCCCGGAGGAACCTTCTTTGAGGGCACCGGCCACTCCAGGTTGTGGCCACTACTGTCAAAATGGCCATTATTATGTTCAGTATCAAAAACCATGAATTTTGATACCCATATTGCCACAACTCGTATGTTTCTGTAAATGTCCCCCCAGGCCCCGGAGGAACCTTCTTTGAGGGCACCGGCCACTCCAGGTTGTAGCCACTACTGTCAAAATGGCCATTATTATGTTCAGTATCAAAAACCATGAATTTTGATACCCATATTGCCACAACTCGTATGTTTCTGTAAATGTCCCCCCAGGCCCCGGGGGAACCTTCTTTGAGGGCACCGGCCACTCCAGGTTGTGGCCACTACTGTCGAAATGGCCATTATTATGTTCAGTATCAAAACCATGAATTTTGATACCCATATTGCCACAACTCGTATGTTTCTGTAAATGTCCCCCCAGGCCCCGAGGGAACCTTCTTTGAGGGCACCGGCCACTCCAGGTTGTGGCCACTACTGTCAAAATGGCCATTATTATGTTCAGTATAAAAACCATGAATTTTGATACCCATATTGCCACAACTCGTATGTTTCTGTAAATGTCCCCCAGGCCCCGGGGGAACCTTCTTTGAGGGCAACGGCCACTCCAGGTTGTGGCCACTACTGTCAAAATGGCCATTATTATGTTCAGTATAAAAAACCATGAATTTTGATACCCATATTGCCACAACTCGTATGTTTCTGTAATTGTCCCCCCAGGCCCCGAGGGAACCTTCTTTGAGGGCACCGGCCACTCCAGGTTGTGGCCACTACTGTCAAAATGGCCATTATTATGTTCAGTATAAAAAACCATGAATTTTGATACCCATATTGCCACAACTCGTATGTTTCTGTAAATGTCCCCCCAGGCCCCGAGGGAACCTTCTTTGAGGGCACCGGCCACTCCAGGTTGTGGCCACTACTGTCAAAATGGCCATTATTATGTTCAGTATAAAAAATCATGAATTTTGATACCCATATTGCCACAACTCGTATGTTTCTGTAATTGTCCCCCCAGGCCCCGAGGGAACCTTCTTTGAGGGCACCGGCCACTCCAGGTTGTGGCCACTACTGTCAAAATGGCCATTATTATGTTCAGTATCAAAAACCATAAAATTTGATACCCATATTGCCACAACTCGTATGTTTCTGTAATTGTCCCCCCAGGCCCCGAGGGAACCTTCTTTGAGGGCACCGGCCACTCCAGGTTGTGGCCACTACTGTCAAAATGGCCATTATTATGTTCAGTATCAAAAACCATAAAATTTGATACCCATATTGCCACAACTCGTATGTTTCTGTAATTGTCCCCCCAGGCCCCGGGGGAACCTTCTTTAAGGCCACCGGCCACTCCAGGTTTTGGCCACCACTGTCGAATTGGCCATTTTTCATGAGAACCGCCGCATCATAGCGACTTCCACGCCGTCCGCTTCGCTCGAATTTCCTCCTTCTGCTGCCGGTGGTTCTTCCTTCTGGTTGCTGGTCCTCTTCTTCTATTGGCCGCTGCTGCTGCTGCTCCACGCCGGCCCGACGTGCACAGTTCGAGTGCTCGTTCCAAAGTGACTTGCTTTTGCGAAATTTTCTGCTTAAATAGCGACACAGCCGGAGAACGGCACAAAAGGGGCGCGGTCTCGAATGCATACGCTCGCTCTGATTGGTCATCTGTCCGATTTGTACTGAAAAATTACTCATTTTGATTGCATGTTTTAAGTGCTTTAACTATGTTTAGTCAGACTATCTATGTAGTTAAACAATAGCTGAAGTCTTCCTCTTTCGATTGGTGGTCCAACCATCTGGATTGATTCACAGGGAAAAAAGATATAAGCGTTCAAAATGTCCCCTTTTTTAACGCTTAAAAGTGACGCTTTGGATCGAATTTCTGAACTGGCCCCCCAATATAGTAAGTAAAGACATAGTCCTATGTCAAAATTACAGTTGAGCAACGGAAAATAGGAGAATTAAAAAAAATAGTGTTTTTTCGATGAAAAATACGTTTTTTTGAAATTCGAAATTCTATCTCATCACCGTTTCAGGCTGCAAATTATTGAAAAACACCTCTTTTTCGCATGTTAAAAAATGGAAGGGGTCGTACCGCCCCTCCGTCACGAGATATCAAAAAACGGACCTCGGATTCGTGGTCAGGGACAAAAGTTACCCCTAGGACAAAGATTCACGCAAATCGAAGAGGGGTCGAGGCAACTTTTCCCGATTTCGTGTGAGTTGGTAGAGAATTACCCATCTGTAATTTTGAAATTTGTTGATTTATTTGTTACAATAGTCCTCGGACAATTTCACGTAAGTTAGAATTATTGGAATTGTAATTTTGATTTAAATAATAATTAAATAAAACATTTTTGAAAAAAGAAATAGAAAGAAATATTTACCCTATGATCAATACGTCAAATGCTGTATCAAGTAGGCGAAAACCTGCCCTAATCCAACAAATTGTTAAAATATATTAATTCATTCTAAATGGCAATTTTTCCAATCAAATTTGCAACTCCAATACTTCTAATTTACGTGAAATTGGCCGAGGAATCCGAATATGACAAAATTGAGACCAAAAAGTGCCGCTATGGAGGCCTATAGGCAAAAACTAACGTTGTAAAATGTTTGTTGCAGAAAAATCGAAAAACTATGAGAAAAACTGCGATTGGCCAAAAAGTTAATATCGTAGGCTTATAGTCCATGAAATTACCTATCTTTTGACCTATGGGAGTATGGGTGTTGGAGGCTGTTGGAAAATGATATTAAAGTTTAAAAAAAAATTTAACAGTAATTTGCAAAAGCTAAGAGAAAATTTCAAACCAATCCTGGATGTCTATGGCACATTTTGAAGTGCTTCAAAAGACCTTTCGAATGCATCTAAGAGAGTTGGAATTGATGAAGTTTTACGGAAATGCGAGCAATTTTAAGATTTTTTTTATGTTTTTTTGACCTCAAACTTCAAAGGCCGTTTTACCCCACTTCCCTTTGTCGTAGAGGGCTCATATTTGGCATGAGTTCATCTCATGCATAGACAAACAAACGCTGAAAGTTTCATCCAAATCGGAGCACCTCGATACGACCTGTTACACATTGGTGAAAAACTCGCTCTTAAATGTTGAACAAAATTTCAATAATCACCTACGAAAATACGTAAATATTCGAAAATCTGTTTCTCTGGAAAGAACTTGCTAAACGATTAGGTTTCATCGTTGTAGTTGTAGTTGTGAGAACTATTCCAATATTCAATATCAAATGTTAAAAATCAAACATCTGCCAAATTTTCTGTTCTCTTAAAAATATATTCCTGAATTTGTCTAAATCAAGGCAAACATTTCAAAAGTGCGTGATATTGATTTTCTTACTTCAATCCGCTGTACCTGAACCTGAGATCCAATCTGTAAACTCTCACAAATAATTTTATAGGCAATTTTCTGAACTCATTGAAATAAAAACAATTTTGGAAATGGACACATATGGCCAACTGTATGGCTAAAAAGATGCGGTTTGTTATCCCCCTAAAAAATTACAAAAATAAAATTCAAAAATACGGATTTTGGAAATTGTATTTTTTGTAATATATCATTAAAGTAAAAAAATCGGCAGTTTTTTGTTTGTACATATATTTTTATAATTCACATCAAAACCTTCTACTTTGCGAAAAACACAAAATTAATCAAAAAAAAAACTCCAAAACATACCGATTTTCGAATATTTTCGTACTATGGTTGAACCAACAGCTCAAACTGGCTTCTTCTCATAGGGGTGGCCCTACAAAACTTGAGCCACAAAATTGCTTAACGCTAAGTATTGAGACAAATATTTATATTTTTATTTAAAATTATTTTGAGCTAATTTGTAACTATTCATTAATGGCAACATTACATAATAACAAAATTGCAAGAATGGTTAAAATTTTAAACAAAATTAAGATATTTTTGAAATTCCTGTTTTTAGCTCATTTCCTCAGAAATGTTTGGAATTATGTACCAATGTAGACAATATCACAATTTTTCATCGAAACAAAGTTTCAAAATTATTTGTTGCTTTCCTCACTAAGGTAAGGCTATCCTACTCTGAAAATGTACTTTTTATTAAAAGCTCGGATACTCATAAAATGTTTGCCAAGTTTTCTCAGCACTGCCTGAACCGATTTTGCCATTTTTGTGTTTTCGCAAACATTTGGATATTAGAAAAGTGGCAAGATAATAAATTTATTCCAAGGACGAAGAATAACATCGTTAGTTACACAGAAAAAAATGTGAATTTGGAAGCTGTAATTTTGGAAGGTTGTATATTACCTCTTTTATGATGTAATTTTACCTCAATTTAGACTGAAAAAATGACATTACTCCAGAAATGTGGTAAAATTACTCATTTCTATAGGTAAAATTATACCTTTTTTCTCACATAAAAGATGTACCCCTTCCCAGATGTAATTTTACCATGATTTTTTTTCTGTGTAGGTATTCACAATACCATTCCTAAAAATGCAGATCAAGCAGCCCTGGCTGTAGGACCAGTTATGTAATATTTATGTACGTTTTATTAGCCTGATCCCACTTATTTAACTATGTCTGGATCCATCATCCGACCCATCATTGGCTATGAAATCAAAAGACCTCCAATGAGCCTAATTTGAAGATCTGGCAACCCTGTCTCTAGTTACAACCACATTTATGATATTTATGTGCTATTTTGATGCCAAATCTCACTTATCTGTACGTAATCATCCATCATCTTTATACCGGATCCATTATCCGACTCATCGTTGGTAAGATATTTTTTTTTGAATTAAATATACTTTATTGAATCTGAAACACTGTTCATTTTCATAACTTATATGATTTACCATTTTTGTAACACTAGGTACAATGAGGTAGGTAAGATATTTGAAAGACCTTCCCAGCCATTTTTAAACACGAACCACATAGGTAGGTGAAACAAGTTTTTTTTTTTTCAATTTGAAGAAAAACAAATAATAAAACATCGTTTGCTCTGCACATTTTTTTCTTTGAGAAATAAATCAAAATAAACGAGCTTCAAAATACTTTAACGTAGCTAATAGATCAAAATTTTCTTTCAGTTTATTTTCAGTTCCTATTTCCATTAAAATTTAAAACATATAAAACATTTTTGACCCTGGGTTCTTGAGAACTTTTCAAGCAATTGGGTTTTATTGCAAAATATTAATTACAATGAGGTTGACCTGACCGCACTATTGATTCATTATCATCTTTGTATTGGTAGATTTTTGTTAAAGTTTTATTAATCTGTTGAATTAAGCAAAAAAATAGTTTCAAGAGGTAAATTAATGTTATCGAAATAGTGTCACCATAATTCTAAAATTATTTTTTCCATAGTTCAAATAAAGGTCATCTACCTTTACCACACACTGAAAGCTCACCGAAGGTGCATCCAATTCGACACAAACCCAGACTCAATGTTCAGGTGCCGTTTTTGCGGCGAAACATTCGGGGTGAATTCATTTTTCTTAGGAAAAACTAATCTTTCGTCCCGAAGAGGAGCCGACGAGCAGCATAATTATTGAGTCAGGCTGGCTCTTTACGCGATCTCTCTCTCTCTGCAGTAGTATGTCTGAAGTTGTTCGGCTAAGCAAAAACGAAGAGTTATGTTGTCGTCTGCGCGCTGGTGTGGTCAAGGTGGCGCGCCAGACTAAAATTCCGAGGTAATTTTAGTAGTTGGAGGCTTTTTAAATGGAGAATGGATAATTTAGACGCGTGTGCGGATCTGAGCTTTAAATTAGCTGTGCAATTGTTGTTTTATAAATTATTGTGTTTTAGTTAGTAAAAATCTACTTTTATTTTTTGACATTTATCATTTAATTTTTAAAACACACTTAAATTCGATGATCTTAAAATACGATGCTTCCCCAGGTAGACATTTGCCCCTGAAATCCTCAGTTCTCGCTCTTGTACTCTTCTTTACTCTGTGTTTTGATGATCAACGTCTAGCTTTTGGGTAGCCCCGAAAAGACTGATGTTTTTTTGCTCCCGGTGATGGTTGTCGCAACCAACAACCGGTTGAGCCCTACATCTTATTCTGTCTGGAGCGTTCCTTTTTGCTTGTTTACTTACTGTTCATATAGGCATTCCTGTTGTTGCTTTTGGTACTGTGACGATCAAACTGTCTGCATGATTTCTGATCTGTTTAAAGTTTTATCAAAAGCAAATTAAATTAAATTTGTAAGTGAGTTATGTGTAATACAACTTATTTTTAATAATTACAATACTATCAGATGCGTTCCAAAAACAATATTTTTTCAAACATTAGATAAGCAAAATCTGAGCATTTTCAAACAATTTTTTTAAGTTTATTCAACCTTTATTTACGAGCCTTTCCGCCATTGTTGCTGGTGCAGCTCGGAATTTTAAAAAGTATCTTAGTACATGCTTAAAAAATTTTATACAGTTTAAAACAAAGCTTCCCAACCTTCGACCCGAGACGATTTTTGAAATAAAATTCGTGCCCTTCCGATTATACATGAAATATTAAATAAATAAGTTGAGTGTCAAAATTAAAATAATAAGTTTGAGTTCAAAACAAAAAAAAATGTAAATAAATTAAAGCAGTTCTCTTAGATTTTGGTCATTCGATTTTTTTGAATTTTTAATCCGACTGAAACTGTTTTGATGCCTTCGGTATGCCCAAAGAAGCCATTTTGCATGATTAGTTTGTCCATATAATATTCCATACAAATTTGGCAGTTGTCCATACAAAAATGATGTATGAAAATTCAAAAATCTGTATCTTTTGAAGGAATTTTTTGATCGATTTGTTGTATTCGGCCAAGTTGTAGGTATGTATACGGACTACACTGGAAAAATGATACACGGTAAAAAAGATTTGGTGTTTTTTTATTTGACTTTTTGTCACTAAAACTTGATTTGCAAAAAAAAACACTTTTTTTAATTTTTTTCATTTTTCCGATATGTTTTAGAGGACATCAAATTGCAACTTTTCAGAGATTTCCACGTTGTTGCAAAGTTGCAAAAAAATTTAAACTCCATTTTCCGATGTAAAATGTAAAAAACCTACCTACACCTTTGTAGAAGGGTGCAAGATGATCCGAGTTGATCCTGATGAGTTATTAGCAATGCGATGAAAAGAAATCGGCTCATATACTTGAAAGTATACAAGGGGTGTATAGGAAGGATAAAAATATTTTTTTCTAGAAAAATCACCAAAAATCAGGATCAACTCGGATCGTTTTGCACCCTTGGACAAAGTTGTAGGGAATTAAATTTCCTACAAGAATCTCACACTTGGACAATTTTGGGCGAGACCTGCGCCACCTAGCAGAAACTTACTGAAACGATGGTTTCCCCATACATTTTCGTGATTTTACCCACATAAACATCAACGATGAAAAGCGACCCCTTAGCCTTAACCGATTTGGCTCAAAATTGGCACAGGTACTTATTTTTGCATTAGAAATCGAGTCAGAGGGTATTGACACCCACGTTCCATAAACAAAGATTTTTTTTGTAGCGGCCATTTTCAGCAAAGGACAATTTTCCAAAACGGTATCTACGTGGTAAGGATAGAACAGCAACGATAGCTTCATGCGACGACTCGATGCGCAGGATTCAGTTTGTTCTAGATTTTGTTTAACTGAACTTATTTGTCTTTATCAATTTTGGCTGGATGAACTATTATTTTTTATTTTTTTACGTCCAATTCGAGTTCTGCGACCAACACTTTTAATCAAATCTAAATAGTTAATTATTGAATTACAAAAAGCATTTTTTGAATATTTCATCACCGTTATTTTAGATTTAAAATTACTAAATCACGTTAAAGTAGTTTAGGGGCCTTACTTAAGGTCGACAGCTGATTTTGGTTCCCAAGGTCCCGAGTAACAATTACAAATTTTTGCGGTAGTCGGGCCTGAACGTGTGTCAAACACGTTCTGACCTGAAATCCCTTTGGCCAGTTGTCGCACTTACATCAATTTGAATATTCAAAATTCAAGTGAAGCTCGGAATTTTTTGAACGTTCAATAGAGTAATATACGCTCGTTTGTATTGCGTGTACGTACACAAAAATTAAGTGAGGTTAAATTTTGTCAGCCAGCAAAATCAAATGGTGCACTAGTGTGCGTACGCGAAACGTCATAAAGCTCTATTGTGGACATGATACTTTATTGATCGCTACTTCCCCGAACCCGGTTCTGCGGTTCTGGACAACGGCCATACCCGCCTGACCGGGTTCGGGGAAGTGGCGTTCGGGGAAATGGCCGTTCGGGATTATGGTCATTCGGGAAAATGATTTTCAGGGATGTCGAAAATTAGGGGAAGTGGCCATTCGGGAAAATGGTTTTTAGGGGAAGTCGCCATTCGGGGATGTAGCCGTTCGGGGAAATGGATCATTCGGGGAAATGATTTTCGGGTAAATGACATTTCGGGAAAGTGTCTTTTCGGAGATGTGGCATTCGGGGAAATGTCTCTTCGGGAATGTGGGTTTCGGGGAAATGTCATAGATTTCTCAGTAACTAATGGTCCGATTTTCAATGTTAAAATAAGAAACATTCGTGAAATTTTTAAATCAAGACTAACATTTCAAAATAGCATAATATCCAATGTTTAGCCCTTTTGAAATATTAATCTTGATTTCAAAAAAATGAAAATATTCGAAAAGATCGGAAAATTTCACGAATGTTTCATCTTTTAACATTTAATCAAGTTTTAGTGACTAAAAGTTAATTAAAAAATCACAATTTTTTTTACCGTGTATCATATTTTTCAGTGTGGTCTTTATTCATACCTACAACTTTGGCGAAGGCAACAAATTGATCAAAAAATTCCTTCAAAAGATACAGATTTTTGAATTTTCATACATCATTTTTGTATGGACAGCTGCCAAATTTGTATGGAATATTATATGGACAAACTACACCCAAAGTTAAAGAACGAGGGGATAGTCCTCACGAAAAGAAACGTGAGGAAAGTGCTATATTGCGAGAGTATAGTCCTCTCGCGTGTTCATTCGTTCATTGGAACAGTTCATCCTATGAGTGGCTTATATGGACAAACGACCGCCACTAAGTCACCGAACCATGGTGGCCCATACGGCAAAAGCACGGTTCAATATGCCGAAGGTCTTGGGTACGAGTCTCGGTACCGGGACTTTTTTTTTTTTTTTTGATAGATGAACTTTTTTGGAAAATGAACCATGAGTAAAGTACTCTCGGTAATTTCGGGTTTTATCCTCTCCGTCCGCACACAGTACCATTTTACTACCGAATCGTGCTCTTTATCCTCTCGAATGCCGATGCCCAGTTCTGGGTGCAGATATAATTTGAACATTGCTTTTGCTTATTTTCAATAAAAATATTTTTGTTGCAAACTAATTTAAACAAAATGTTTGAATTCGTTTTCTATTGATAATTTATGTCAGAAAACTGAGGTTTTAGGCTATTTGAAAAAAAGGAACTTGGATTGTTAGCTAAAAATTAACATGAATAATTTTTTTTAAGGAATTTGAAAATAAGGTTACCATTACTAAATGTAATGTATTTTTTTCACAATTACTTTTCTTAATAAAGTTATGCTAGACAAACAGTTTCAAACATATAAGCAAATTTTTTTTTTTTTTTTCAAAATAATTAAAGTATTTTTTTTTAAAGGTGTTATTTGAAAATCACGACGAAAAACAGTGTGCAATTGACCAAGAGTTATAATTTTGCTGTTCACTTAGGGTTGAAAATGTGTTTTTGTTCTATTCTGAGAATGCTTGGTAATGTCTGGAATAATAGACAAATATTACATTGAAAATAAAGTTGCATTGTTAAATGATCTTTCATCTAACTTATTTAGCACGAACAATATTCAAGAAATGTTAGATAAAGTTTTTTAATGATGCACAGAAACTAAGCACCTCCATCGAATCTTCCATTATAAAATAAATCCATGGAGGCGCTTGGTTTTTTTTAAATGATTGAGTATACAGCATTTCTACTCGTTATTTGTGTCAATTTGATCGGTATCCAAGAACCCATTCCTTACGGCTCATGACGAGCAACCTGCAGTTATTGGCGTTGACTTTAAAAATGTTGAGCTGTGTATTTTACAAAAAGAAACATCAGGTTTAAGGATATAATTCGGAAAAAATCTGTTTAGATTTTTGTCCATGCTCTAAATTTCAACAGTCAGTCTTTTCAACATCTCAAATTTCAACCCACAAGACCCCATGCAGCGTACAAAACTTGACGACAAATTCGATCCCACTTCACAATTAGACCACCTCACCATACCTCAAGTAGGTTCAAATTGGAACAATCTCCAAGCATCCGAACAAGAACCCTTTTGTTCTTTGAACCTCTACACAAGTCTATATACCAACATTTATTAATTTCCCCACAGTCAAATTAGATTTTGGCCTCAAGTAGCCCCGAATCCTGCCTGATGGACAATAAAACAACAGCAGCAGCGTGTTGTGCTGTGGAAGCCGTCATTCCTTCCAGCTATAATTTGTCATGAGTCAGTGACTTGTAGACGACCTGTATGTTCCAAAAGTGCGTCATGTGTTCACTTCCTCCTGCTGTACCCAAAAGGAGTTGCACTCGATTTTACGATCCAAAACACAATGTTTTTCGTGCTTCTGGTCGAACCTCAAGAAGAAGAACGAAGCTAAAAAAAACCGGAGGTCCCGCGGGTTCTCGATCTTACAAATGGTCTCGAGGAAAAGCGTTCATAATACTATAATAATGGAAAACGTCGTCGACGGCCAAGACTTGGTCTCTGCGGTAACCCTGCGCAAAGAAAAAAAACGGAAGGGAACGTGCCATCCGGTGGATCCTCGTACGAACCACGTGGGGAGAAGACGGTGGTGGTGGTGGCGGAGGAGAACATGTGAGGTACTGCTAGGTGACCCACGGCGGCGGCTGCGACAGAACCAGCAGAGACGAGCGAGTTCAACGCAACCCTCTTGGACGACAACACATCAAGAAGGTGGATAAAGGTGAGCTGGAAGACGAAGGGTGTGCGGTGTAATGAGACGTCTTTGTGCTATTACTTATGATCGGCGCTGCCTGGAAAAACACCTGGACTCTGAGCTGCGCTCGTCGCACGACAAACGACGCAACGCGACGCTGAACACAAAGAGGTTTTTTTTTCAACGTAGAGAAGAGAACGAGTGAGTCCTTTAGGAGACCCTGTGCAGCAGCAGCGCGGACGCCGCCAGAGGTTCTGCAAGGAGTTCGATTCCTTGTGTTCTCTGTTTGGTTGGTTGGTGTAAGGACTTCAAGCGGTGAAGAAGAGAATTGTGGACGAAAGGGAATCCAAAGTCTCGGGGATCTTTTTGGGACCTCGAGCAAATTTGGGAGAAGACGGTTTTAGGACGGGGTTGAAGAGTTTTAATAAAAAAAACTTAAAGCTTGACATTTAAATTATTACAATTTATAAAATTACAACATTTTTATAAATATTAAAAAGCGCTTTGATTTTTATTTATTCAAGGAATTACAAAAAAAAAATCTTCTTTCGAGCAATTCTTAATGATCTCTACATGTTCGGTTTGACAGCAATTCGATCTGATTACCATAATCATTACCAAATTGGATATGTTTTAAATAAAAAAAAAAACTGAACGATTTTTTCCGAATAATTTTGAAAAACAACATTCAAGAAGTTTTGTAGCTTTTCGAAAAGTAAAAGTCTTATTTTTCTAAATTTAAAAAAAAATCTTCATGCATGTATTTATCTAAATTTGGCAACTTGTACACATCTTAATTTGGGAACTAAACACACAAAAGTTCATTTAAAATAATTAAATCTGTATACAAATTTTCCTATCAATTCGATATCTTCGGCAAATATACAACTGTACCAAAAAAAAACAAAGGTTTTAGTTTCTGATTAAAGAATTTTGTAGATCAAGATATGGATACCAAAATTCACCATGTTTAGAATCAAGATATATTTTGTAGCGACAACTTATTGGGCATGTATGTTAATTCTATTTTAACCTCGTTTAAACATTTCTTTTTTCCTAGAAAATCTAATGAAAGTTGACAAATAGTCTAAAAATTATATTTTGCGATAAACTGAAGAAAAATAATCTCTCATTTCGACGTCGTCGTGCTATCTTGTCGCACCCGCCATTTCGAAGTCCCGAGAAAAACGCGTTTTAATGTTGGACCTTGAATAAACAAAAACGAAAAGACCGAATGTAAACAAAAACAAACACGTTTTGTTTGGCTGACCATTATGTGCGTTGTCCCGAAGTTTGGTTGAAGTTGGTTGCTGGAGTCCCGAGTTATAATTACAAATGTTTACGGTAGTCTAACTTGTTCGTGGGTCAAACGCGTTCTGACCTGAAATCCCTTTGGCCAGTTGTCGCACTTACATCAATTTTCAGCGAGTGACAAGATAGCACGACAATTGAAACTACTTTTATAAGAAAAGTGACAAAAAATTTCGGAGCTTTTTCGGTTTTGTTGAATATCTCAGGATTGAAATCGATTTTTTGGGGACCTGTGAAGGTCAAAAGATGAGGCATTGTGAGCTGCACAAAATGGCGTTCTTTAATCAATTTGGCCCAAAATGCACGTACGACAAGTTAGCACGACGGCGACGATTTATATTTATTTTTAGCAGGTAATTGTTCACAAGTTCTGCATGTCTCTATTTCTTACATTATACTGCTCTCATAAACACTTGGCAAATTCAAACATTTCTCCCACCTTCCTTTACCTGACTGCTTTCTTCGATCAATTTCTCCATTAGCTGACCCAAGGTGTGAGCTTCACAACTCGTGCTCTCCAGCATGTGCCTGCCTCCATTATAGCCGACATTACCTTCGACTTTGGATCCACTTGAGACGTGACTTAAATTAGCGACCAAAACTGTACCTTTGATGGAGGGCATTTTTTACCCTGCTCCTTCTGCCTCTCCTCCTCTCTCAACCCATAAACCCAACGCCAAAGTCGGAGAAAAACAAAGGAAAAATGTGCAAATCAAGAGTTTTGTGTTGGTTGTGTAGTGTGTAGAAAAACTGTAAAGTCATAAATGGGCACCCTCACCCTCCGCTGAAAGTGCTGGGCGCTCAGCGGGAGCTGTTGTTTTAAGAAGCCTATTTTTCTCTCATTTTTAGTTTTTCGTCAATTTTTACGTTCTTTGGCATGCACCTTCGGACCTCAAGTAGTGGGCACTTTTGACGCGTTTGTTCTTTTGTTTTTTTTTTTTCATCCCCCTTCATCGAAGGCAGTTTTTACTATCCCCGACAGGGACGTTAAAATTAGAAAATACAGCTTGAAGTTGATTTTTGGAAGAAAAAATACAGTTGGAAAATCGAATTTATACAATTCTAATTAGAGAATATAAATCTTAAATGCTTAAATTAATGAAAGTTAGCATGCATCCGTGAAAAAAATAAAAGTTCAGAAAATCTTTTATTTTCTGCAAAAAAAAACAACTTCTGCCAAAAAGTGCTTGTTTTTCGAGCGAATTCCATCAGGCCAAATTTTCTCAAAAACCCCCGAATCCTGGATGAAAACAAAAACGGAAAAGTAGGTACTTGAGAGTTAACAATAAGGAGTCGCTCACCAGGACTTTTGTTCTTGGTTCGTTTCTTGCGTCCTCGGATGGGTTCTCCAAAATCTGAAGAGCCTTAATTTTTACAATATGGCGTCAATTTCGGTCCCAAAGAGAGCTCATTTCGATACAAATTGCTGCAACTCTTTGTGGATCCTTCTTGCAATATAAATTACTCTGCACAAAATCTGTTTGCAACATGTTTGGTCAAAACGAATTGCATAGTGAGGGGGCACACGTGTTTCTGGAACACGAGGAGGAATTTGGAACCATTTCTGATATCATGTGGCGAATGGAAAGTTCTGCCAAAATTCCAAAATGTGCATAAAATATAGGCTAAATACTTTCTTAAACATCTGGAGTTTTCAGGAAATGGCGCAACATTAAAAAATTTTGACTATTTTTTGGAATCCGAATACCAAAAACTAAAAATTGGTCTTGGACCTTTAAAAAAACTCAAAATCTTTATAGCACAATTTATGAAATATGTTTTGACACAATAGCCTTCAAACTTAACTGCATTTCAATAATATTTTTTCAAAAAATCTAATCGTAGAATTATACTTTTTTGTTCAACAAAAATCACATTTCTGTAAAATCATCGATTTACAAACAGATTCAAGCCGTTTTGCTGAATCAACATTTGTATTATTTTTTAATCTTAAAGTGTTTTTGCATTCATAAAGCTAATGCAAATATTAGAAAAGTATCTGAAAATTGTGTTGGAATCTGATGTTACCTATCAGAATCTTTTGCATTTTTTAATTTATTTAATCCTTATAAAGCCTTATCACGGCGCAAAAAAATTTTTTTTTCAAAAATCTTCAACAATTCAATAGAAATTTAAGTGCAATCGGCTGAAATCAATTTAAAACGTATCCTCTGCGTTTATAATCATTTTTCACACGTTTGGGTTTGTTCAAAAATCTTTTGATATTTTGAAAATTTTCGATGTTTAGTACTGCAAAAAGTTAATTTTTTTGCATTTTTTTTAACTATTCAGTTTGTATTATTAAGCAGATTTTCTGCTTCTTTTCTTCCATGATATTTTGTTTTTTTTTTTCAAATTGATTAAAAATAAGAGACTAATAAAATTGTGTTAAAAATAATAAACATAACAAACACATTCGATGTCCCAAAATGTCAGTGAAAATGTTCATTCGAAAATAAATAACTAAACCGGAAAACCTTTAAAAAATTTAAAAAAATGATTAATCCATATTTTATTTTAAAAAAATCATGCGAATAAATTATCATAGATCTTTTTAATGGTTCTTTTTTTGGTCTACACAAGTTTTCCAAAAAAAAAATCTAATGATCTGATGTTCAACTTTTCAAAAAACCTCAAATTCATTCAATTTTTAAAACTACACATGCTCTAAACGCAGTCAGATCGAATCGAAAAAAAATACTCTACCAACTTTCAAACACAATGTGCACAACATCAACAATAACTTCAGCATTGCATTTTTTGTTTGTCCCTCTTGCTTTTTTTACGCGTTTTCTTCTTTCCCGACCTCCCCCACACTTTATCATGTTTACTCTCTGTGAATATATCAACAAAGATTTTGCTCTTCTTTTTGCCGGCATTAGTTGCGTGTGCTTGCCCAACCTAAACTTGTGCGAGCTGCTGCTGCTGGTCCCAGGAGAGAGAGAAAGAGAGCAAAAGCACACGGCACGGCACTCTCAAACGAATCCTTTCTGTCTGCTCTCCTTTCTCACAAGAGACTTTGGTTTTGTTTAGACGGAAGCAAAAAATCGGAAAAATAAGTTGGACCCGTCGTCGCGCATACCGGCACACACGGATTGAGGTGTGTTGGGTTTGTTTCCACTACAAATTTGATTTTTAGTACATTCAACGAGAATTTATAACGAATTGCATCAGTATGTCTTAAATTTATATATACGTCTTGAAATTGATTGGTATTTATAGAATATTGTAAACAGTTAATTTAAAAAAATATATATTCAAAATAACTTTTCAAATATTTGCTGGAATTTATAACGAGTCTAAAATCTCATCTTACGATAACATTACTTATTTCGTAAAGGGATGATCATATTCGCTTTACTTTGCAACCACATGGTAAAGATACACTGATAAAAAAAACAGAAAAAAATAAAAATACTATATTTAACTTTTTTACAATATTCTACCATGGCCTGAACAAATATTGTTTATTCGAGGGAAACGGATCTTTAGCGGGTTCTATTTTTTTTAAACATTAAGGCTGGTACTAATGTTTTCAAAAGTGGCCCCCTTCAAAACTGGTACAAAAAATCAGTGGCAAAACTATATATTTAAAAAAAAACTTCAAAATTTCAATGAAAATTGAAATGCAACTAGTTGAAATAAATTTAAAATGCATTCCCCTGCGTTTGGAATATTTTTTAGGTTAACTCAAAAATGTTATTAATTGTTTTAAATGTTCGATGTACAGTACCACAAAAAGTATTTTTTGCTAAAACCGCTCAAATTTTTGATTTCGTCAAATTTTACATTTTTGAAAACTAATAATTGCAAAACAACTGAACAAGTGTAAAATTTGCTTGAACACAATCTAACCCAAACAATATATCAGCAATTCCCCAAGAAAACAGCATGATTCATAAAAAAAGTTCTCCGATCGGGCTCTAAATTTTTCTGGGGGTTTCTTGGCCGAAATAATTTGACCCATATTTTTTTGTTTGGCCATTAGGGTGACCTACGCCGTGTTAGGGTGGTCCGAAAAAATGCCATTTTCGTCATTTTTCACAAAAACCACTTTTTCAAAAAATCAGATCTCCGCGTCATTCAATCCGATTTTAGCTGTCTTAGACGCAAAAGAAAGGTGATTAGTTTGGCTGTTTGGAAAAATAGTAAGAAGTTTCAAAAATCTACATTAACATTTGAAAAGGTCGTATGAAAACTTAAAATGCTTTTTTGAAGGTCTCGGGACCAAAGAGCCTATGTCTAAAAATATTTTTACCTGATTCCTCGGAAAATTTTACATATCATATCAAAAAATGGTGAAGTTATGTTTTCAATTTCCTTAGATACATTTTTTAAAATAAAAACTGGGGTTTTCGACGTGCCACGCGCAAAAATGGGAAAATGATAAAAACGGCAAAAAACGACTTTTTTCACTAAAACTGCGATAACTTGAAAAATTTTGCGATGACCTATACATGTTATGGTACCAAAATTTTCGTAATTTAAATACGCCACTTTTGGTACCCTAATATGCTGAAATTTTGAAGTTATTGCAGTTTTAGGGAAAAAAGTAGTTTTTTCCCGTTTTCGTCATTTTCCCATTTTTGCGCGTGGCGCGTTGAAAAATCCAGTTTTTATTTTCAAAAAATCGTATCTCAGAGTATTAAAAAAACTTCACCATTTTTTGATATGTTATTTAAAATTTTCCGAGGAATCTGAAATAGTAGTTTAAGCAAAAAGTTGCAAAAAGAGGATTTTTTCAGCACGAGTCGTACATTTATCCAACGAGGTTCACCGGCAAAAAATGGACAACAAATAACGTTCCGTGATTCGATTATTCGCAGTTATTTATTTTTGGCGATGGCTTGATTTCAGTCAAAAAAACGTTTTAAAAGTTTAATCGAAATCATATAATGAGACAAGGGACTCGTGCTAATGCTATTTTTTTAAAACTTTAGTTTTTCTCGTGTTCTTTAGGTCATTTTGAACATAAACTCGTAGAGCCATAGTCTGGGATAATACAAAAAAATACAGTTTTTTTTATTTTTACTTAAAATATAGGAAATGTTTATGAAAAACACAGCTAAAAATGACTCCTGAAAATATATTTTTTTAAAAACATTGACAATGTCACAAGTTAAACATCCAAAACATTTTTTTTAGAGTTCATCTTTCCAATACTTTTTAAGATTAATAATTAATAGAAATATTGATTGCTTTTTTAGTTTGTACCCCGTTGGTTGGTCAAAGTCAAACTAAAAAGTGACGAACTGTCACTTTCTACACCACGCTCACGCACACTATCAAAACAAACTTTTGGTAGTGTGTGTGAACTCCGTGTAAAAGGGGTGTCAAACTAAAACGTGACCCCGTTCGTTTCAGAACAGCTGGTGTCAAACCATCGGGGTTTGAGTGTAGCTATTAAAAAGGAATACAAACATGTTAGGCCGTTACAAATATTTTTTGAAGTTTATAGAGGTTTCTACGTGCGCATGTATTGCGTGTATGTACACGAAAAAGATTGAGGTTAAATTTTGTCCGGCCAGCAAAATCAGATGGTGAGCTAGTGTGCGTACGCGAAACGTCATAAAGCTCTATATTCCTCGACCCTGACCAAAGTAGAGGGGTGTGGAATAAAAAAAAAGTTTGAAAATTAAAAAAAGGGCACGGTTTCAACATGTGGTAGAAAAAAGTGTTTTAAAATGCATTATGCACATGTCCGGTTGTTTTGCATTCATAAGTTTCCATAATTTCAAAATCTTTTAACGATAATTTTATTATTGCGAGAAAAAAAGTTTTGGCGGTGCTCATGACATTGTAATTTCATAAAAATAAAAATATTTTTAAACGAGCCCTAACATGCTAAATATAATTATTTTTTTTAAATTGAAATATTTGCATAAGTCTTACTGAAATAAAATAAAATCTATAGCCCAAAAGATCCACCTCAATAAATTCTTAGATTTAAATCCTCTACGTGATTTGTGGATGGTCCCTATGCACAGTTTTGTATTTAAATTATGTCAAGATTATGTCTTCAATATTTTATCAGATTCTGAAAATGATCAAACCTTTTCAACCCATATTTACATTTTATTTATCACAGTGCCGCACTTCATTCATTACTTGCGCCACTACTCTCACTCTCCTTTTCTTTTTCTCTCACTTCCATGCGCTTTTTCTGTGTGCCAAACCTACTCGTCGTCGTATCACATGGGTTAATCGTTCGTATTGGAGTTCTACTGAGGGTATCGGGGTATCCTGTGCGACACACATCAACACAACAAGCAATACACACTCACCCAAAGCTCTGCCGCGGGTACCGGCATTTCAGCCAGCAATACGTGCATGTGTAAAGGTATACACGGCGGAGAAGGTAAAGAAAACAAGGGCAAAAGCGAGATCAGCCGGTTGTGTATCAAAACGTTCCCTGCCAGGACTCGAAACGGTCAGAAGCCTCTCGGACAGCGAAGAGCTCGGTCGTGTCTAGCCTTAGCTTGCTTGAAACTTGAAGAAAGTTTTTTTTTCTGAAAAAGTGTGGTTATTTGGGAGTTGGAGTTTTTGGGAAAGTTGATCTTTAGTGGCGAGGAAGAAGTGAGATGCACAAGTAGAGTGATGTTTGCTTAGAAGGAGAATCAGCAAAAAGGGACGATCTCGGGGTTTTAAAGAAGGACTTCTAAGAATTGAGGTCGCAGTGATACGGAGAACAACTGGAAGGATTTAAGTGGAGTTCGATCGTGAGATAATCTAACGGTATTTTGGACAATCTGTATTGTGTCGCTGGAAAAGAAGAACAGTAGTGTGATAACGATTGATATTGTTTTGTGAGTGTGGAATAACGGAACTTTGTTAGCAACACAATGGCTCAAGCAATGGATCTTGTGTGCAAGGAGATCATCTACGATGAAGTGGACCATCAGTTTGCCGAACCGGACCCGACCATGATCGCGGATAACCGGGTCATCCAGAACCTTATCAGCCTGGAGCGGTTGACCATTCCGCCGTGCAACTACTTCGGAACGGTTCAGCAGGATATCAAACCGAACATGCGCAAGATCGTCACCACATGGATGCTGGAGGTAAGTTCTGACACCGCCGCAAGTTGGGTTTGGAAGTTCCGTTTCTAAGCCCATGGTCTCTCTTGATATCCCGGCAGGTATGCGATGAGCAAAAGTGCGAAGAGCAGACCTTCCCACTGGCGATCAACTTCTTCGATCGATTCCTGTGCGCCTGCCCGATCGATCGCTACCACCTGCAACTGCTCGGATGCTGCGCGCTGCTGCTGGCTTCCAAGATCCGCCAGTGCCATCCGCTGACCGTGGATGTCCTCAGCGCCTACACCGATCACGCCGTGTCACCCGACCAGATCAGGGTAAGTCCACGAAAGCAAACTTCTCCTTGAACGATCTTGAACTTGATGCCGTCTTCCTGTCTTGTCTTTTCACCTGGTTCACGGGAGGGTTCTACCAAACAAAAGAAAACGCACGGAAGCGTGTAACCCTTGCCAGGTTCCCTTTCACTTGCGCGATCGCGATACGTCTAATTTACTCTGTGAGTTTGTATTTGTCATTATCCCGCGGGGAAATCCTCCCTCGCCCAAAGACATCAGTCTTTGAGTGCTTCCGGGCAACCTGTCAAGAGAGGACCCCCTCTCGAACGAGGAAACCACAAATTTGTGTGTTCCATTGTGTTACGACCGCAAACACACACACTCGGAAGGAAGTAATTATCGCTAAAAGGTGGCTTCCACTTGAAGTTTTCGTGATCATCGACATTTTTGACATTCAGAACATGATCTTTGAATTTCGCAACGTTTCATTGTTTCACGAACGTTCATTCACGACCTGCGTTACAATTTCCGACATCTGTCAAAAAAGCGTAACGCTCAGCTGCAATTTCGCACAGATCCCCACGTTTCGCAACCCTGTTGTCTGCGCCACCCGCATGGCACGTCAACAGACCAGCGCTAGCTGTCAAATTTGGCCAAAAATAAACCGCACAAACCGTTCGTTCCCACAATCACTGGGCGATGACTTAATTGATGCACGCATCCCACCGCCGGTGCCCTATGGGTGTCCCGTCCCTACTAATCCATCATGCGATTTGACCCCACCGACCGGGGAAATCCGATATCAATCAAGTCCAATTAACCGCGCGCGCGCGTATTTCGCTACGGTGTGGACACTAGGTCCGGGGACAATTAACCCTCATCCAGGCCAGCAAAAAAAAAGATCCTCTGCCTGTCTGTCAGTGCAATCGCTTAATTTAAATCGGTGGCGGCACCGACCTCCGTCTAATCCGTCCCCGTGATCGAACCACTTTAGCTGCGCCCCCAAAGCTGAAACTCGATCCTGGACCGCTCCGATGGTCATCGCTCACCGGGTCCTGTGGACCACCACCAGTTTTTGTGTGCCGAAAAGCGCTATTCATTGGGACGTTCTCGAAACCTGTCCCGAAATGAATCGAAACTTTCAAGAATGAAAACAAGAAAACACTTCACGGTGCCCGAGAAATTCCATTCTCGATTTCCAGGGAATTCTGATCCTGAAAAATGAGTTTACAACTTTTTCACACGTTTCGTTGCTCAATGTTTTTCCATCCACTTTTTCGAGTTTCTCTCCAGGCTCCGGGCTCCTATTATTGTCGGGGTTTTTGCGTATACGTTTATTCCTCTTGCATCGGCAATAAAAACCTGCAGGACCTTTAATGGACTCGAGCTTTCAAAACATTTCTACCGCAGGACCTTCTCAGCTTCGCCGGCGAGATAACCTTTTACGAGTTCCAGGAAGATTTCGCCTTTTTTTCATTATTAACTATGTGATCCTTGAGACAGAAAAAGAAGCAAAAGATGCCATTCTTTAGAAATTTGAATTGACCCTGACGAAGTCCGCCGCCGCCGACGGTGAGAAACGTCGCATCATCAATCAAAGGCGGTGGCGGCGTCAAACTTCGAGCGCAGCGAAACGGTTTAGCGCCGATAGACGGGTCGCGCACTGAACTGAAATTTTGAACTCGCAGCGCGATTGTGCGAAATCATATTTTTGGTTGAGATCGAACACGTTAAAAAGATCGGTTTCACTTCTTTGGTTTCTGTTTTGGGTTACTGGGATATCTTTTGACAGGTAGAAAGTTTTTATCTGTTCTGTTTAAAGGATCAGATTTTAAAACGAAGCAAACAAAGATGAGAAATGGTTCCCACAGGTTCGACCTGAAAAATGGCGCTTGTATGAAAAAGTGTTTCAATTTTCTTGAAGATCCTCGACGGAGGAAAGGGATCACACTCCAGAAGGGATGGATGGATCGCACCGTTGATTGCAATTTTATACAAATTAACATCCGGATCCAGGGCCCGAAATTAAGGGATGAAATTGTTCCTCATCATCTCCCATGAATATATAAGTAAGGCAAACCCTTCGAAAGTGTCCCACAGCAAAAGAGGGTCAAGAACATCTTCCAACCGAAAATCTTACCTTGCCAACCAACCGACAGATGCGTCATGGGACAACGGAAAAGATATTAATCACTCCGGCACAGGACCCTGGCTATGCTAAGCTATGCGGAACCGGGCTAGAGGGATGCACTTCTGCACAATAATGACGTAATTTTGCGGTTGGTCACAAATTAATCGCATCCGCAGAACGGAGAAGCGACCCGACCTGCTTTTGAGGTTAGGTAACCGTTACATGGTTTTCCTCTGAAGAAGGTTTCGCAAACATCGTTGACATTGCGCAAGCACTCAGAACCGCTGGGCAGTTTGACCACTTCTTCTCGCAGCTGTCAAATGTCACGTGGTGAGTGTTTTGAAATAGGATTTTCTTAGCCTTCAAGCAATATGATCACAAATTAACAATTTAATTATCAATTCGCTTTCAACGGCCCCGGAAAAAACCGTTGGTCGTGTGGCTTTCACATTAAGATCGGGATCGCTTTACACGATCGGCCAGGCGCGAAATTTATGCGCATTCCAAATATCGGAACGCGTGCTCCTTGTAATATCCCTTAGCGCCCCCTAAGACACGCGCCAGCTATGAATCTCATTACTAACCCCCGCCACCCCATTTGTTCTTACAGAGTTGGGAACTCCTGATGATCAGCAAACTGGAGTGGAACATTACCGCGGTGACAGCTTTCGACTACGTTGACCAGATCCTGGAACGCGTCAAATGGGGCTCCGACGATTCGCGGCTTCGGGAACACGCACACACGCTCATCCACGTCTGCAGTACCGGTAAGTTACATCAAATTTTTACTATCTGCAAATCTACAAAACTGTCCCAACGGTCAACACCATTCTACCCCCGGCATCTGTCGTCGTAATTGCGGACAATAATTACCCGGTCATGACCCGACATCTGGCCGTTCTTGGGACGCGCCAAAATTTTTATTAATCATTTTACAACTTCCCGTGTAACTTTACGACCGCCAGAGTCTCTAAGACGATTAGCCATCCCTTCAAATTCCAGCACAAAGTCCCCCTGTAAGTTTAATTGAATCATCAATTTTATCGAAGTCTTGTCGTCGTCGGTTGCCCTAGGCAATCATCCCTAATTCCAGGGGTCACCCGTTTTGACAGCTCGCTTTGTCGCGTTTTCGCGCGCGCTTCCTTATCTGCCAAATTGTGCCCAAGCCATGTGACTTACATTTATCATTTTATCTTTCACCACTTCGATCGCGCTTTCCGCATACAAGTTTGTTTTTTGTTGTACTGTTTGGTGGCAGTTGTTTGGGTTTTTCGATCCTCGCCCAGACAACGTGTCATGACTGCGAAAGCAGGCAGATTGCCTTCCAGACGATCGCAGACGACGCAAGGACAACCTTTTTTTTCGCTGCTGTTTACTTCTTGCGTCCGATAGTCGGGGTTTGGGTCAGTCTCGCTGGCTTTATCGCGTCAAAATTAAATATCAGACGACTGTTAAAACCTTTTAAGAACCCAAAAAATGGGTGGACATGAACACTTTTTTTTTATCAGTGCTAATAAAAAACTCAAATTTTGACAGCTTCTTCAGAGGGTGTAATTTCTAACGACTTCCTCGATCTACCCAATGTGGATGTGCAAAGGAATTTTCCACCAGTCAAGCCATTTAAACGTGAACCCCTTGTCGCGCGATAGGATTCGAGCAGGAAAAAAATGCCACCGCACGTGAAACAGCAAACAATCGGCTTTCGAGCGCAAGGGTTCTTCAGCCAAAAAAATCAACCCCTTTCCACGAATAGCTTGTTTAAATGGACCATTCGCGAAAACGTGGCAGTTGGCTGTGACCCTGAATTAAATTTTCACAATCGATTAGGGGAACGCGATTCACTTGAAAATTTCATCTTGAAAATCTTCAAGTTCATTCGTGAGCAAACGAGCTCGCTGGGCTGTTTGACACTACTGTCAAAGTAGGCAAACCTAACTCGCTGGGCAGTTTGATACTTTCAGTAGAGTCATTCGCGACGCAGAGGTAAGAGAACAACAACATTATTCTTGGCTTTCGATAAATATGATCACAAAAATAAAGCAGATGGACTGCTGCACCCAGAGCATAAATTTCGTGCACTTCCCGGGAAACCGATGTCCAGATCAGTGCGTGTGAGAAGAAAAATCTGAGTTGTTCCCACAACTCTGCGCAGTTTGCTTGTTTGGTTTCGCATTTCGGCCAAACGATCTTCTTATGGGAATCCTTGTGGCCAACACGGAGTTCAAGTGGCCAGCAGCACCGCAAACATTACAACAGGTCTATGGCCCTCCAGAAAGGACCCCGGACGAAGAGGCAAAACATCTGCTATCGTTTTGTTTTCCTGTCAGGGTGTAGGAGCAGAAAGAATGGAAACGTTTTTTTTCAAGTTCGTACATGAACTGCTGCTGCTGCGTACTTTTTGATATCAAACATCTGCCCTTCGATTTGTTTTTTGGATCGCTTCTCTCCGAACGAGGTGAAGGTGCGTTTGAATCCTGTTGGAATGTCCTAGACGCGACTACAGGTTGTTCTGTGGAGGATAATTAACAGCAGTATCCTTTTCTACCTAGCTTTTGGAACCCCCTAGAGATCGTTAAACCTATTTAGCCATGTGCGCAGGTGAACAGCTCCTGCAAGTGAGCAACTGTTGCCCACTTCCGGACTCGGAAAAAAAGAACACCAGCCTTATAACGAACCCAGGCAATTTGTTAACACTGACTCAACTTCCAAACGCTTTAATTGACATTTGTAGAGCGAAGGTGCTATCGCAACACCTCGATCGAAGTCAGAGTCCCGGAAAAGTTTGCCCAGCAAGAAAATTTATGTTAATTTCCGGTTTCACCCTCACGTTGAAGTCACTTGTAGCCAAACACGCACACACTTGTTGAACTGACCAACGAGGGGGTTGAACGCGCAGTCGCGAACCAGCACGCGACATGTGCAGCAGCACCCTCACCTTTCGTCCACCAGCTTTCTGATTGGATGAGTAGCCGCCGCGTTCATTGTTCTCTTGATGTCGATAGTCAAGCTGGGTGCATTTCGAGGGGTAGTCGTAAATCTACCGGACGGACGGAGCATGTGCGGTCAGAGTCCAGGTGCTTTTTTCCGACACCTTTCGTTGCCCAGCGATGAAGGTGTCAAGCTTTGTTGACATTCCAATGGTTCGCCCGGTGCGTCTTAAAGTAAACAAGCATGTTCCTCGAAGCGGTACAGAATGCGATAAGCAGTTTCAGGTCCCCCTTCTTCGATAACCTCAACTCGATAGGGGTGCCAAAGTCATGCAAAATCTTGAGCAATTTAGCAAACATCTGCCGCTTCGCTTTGTTCCGCTTGCTCCTTCGTCTCCAGACGAATCCTGGCCGTTTCGTCTCGCGCTAAGGATTCTTGTGCCTCAAGGTAGTAATTTTACCAATACCACCACGGCCGGTCGTCTCGTCTCGTCTCGTTTTTCTTTGTGTGGCGAAGGAACTTCACGCTAAATCGTCCTCGAATCACTGCTGACGACGTCTCCGCAGCTGTTGGCCCCTTGCCGGAGACGACGTCGTGCGGTTCAATGCTCCCTTGGCGAAACTAGTCCTTGAACATTTTTGCATGCTCATTTTCTATTGTTTGGCCGAATCCAGTTTGGATTTGGAAAAAGGGTTGAATCGATCAACTCCACTGGGCAGTTGAAAACGACCAAAACCACTGGGCAGTCAACACTAGTTGAGCAACTGTCAAAAGCGCTGTTTGTTTTGGAAAATCACGTGGTAAGTGTTTTAAACCGATTTTCTAGGCTTTCAAGAAATATGATCACAAATCAACAAAACGGCAGTTATTCACCGCCAAGATTTATCGCAAACGTCGTAAAAAAGGGATACCGCACTATCAATAAATTAATTACTCCGATACACCTTGTTTTGGGCAATAAATGCCTGAACACACAGGGAACGTTTGGTTGACAACCCCTTGTGCGTGCGTGCACCCTATCCCACAGCGGGACAACGAAAGGGGTTTCAATTAATAAATCTTGCCGGATTTCGCAGCCGGAGACCGGTTGATCCTTCAAAACCAGTTCTCTCCCCTTTTGTCGCACTGCAGCTCACTTTGCCAAACAAAAATTAATTAGAGACATCCACTTCATCATTTGGTCGTCGTCCTTTTGCAGCAGTTGTCTGCCATAATCCCTTCGTCTTGTTCTCGCGAAGAAGTGCACACAATCCCCCGTACAACTATTCGCAATGATGCAATTTCTTAAGCTGCCACTCTAGACCCGAACAAAAGCGCAGTGTTGTCAATTTTGGTTAAGTTTACGACGTTCCCAGCAGGAGAAGGTCCTTGTTTTTACGATTTTCAATTTTCAAAAAAAAGCAAACGACTGTTTGATCATCAGTTTTTACGAGCTTTCCCCTCTGGATTAGGGCGAGCGACGGCTTGATGATAAGCGAAATCGAAACTAATAGTGTCTGAATCTCGTTTTTACGAGCGCTCGCTCCTCGATCGTAAAAGATTACGACTCTCTCGGAGAAGAAGCTGTATCATTATCCTTGGGCTCGAGCAGCAAAAAAAAAGTTACATCAAACTATCTCCTGCTTTTTTACGACAGTTTGAAACAATCGTCCAGGCGCAAGGACTCTTTCTTTCTCCGTTTCCTGTCCCAGACATCGAAGGGGACAATCTCAGACGACGACGGTTGGCAGTCGTCGAAGTTTATATTAAAAATCACACCTGGTTGCCGTCCCCTTTCCGTGTGTCCCATGTTTTTCGAAATCTTGAAATCGGATCGTGATTGAACAGCCCAGACGACGAGGGTTCGCTTCCCTACAGGGCCCAGACTCGTTTTGAGGAGCTTGACTTGGCTTTAGCAGTCTGCCCGTCCATTGTGTTTGATTTGTTCCTCAGGGGTCTACCCGAAAATTATAACGTTGACACGGGTCCCCCACAGACCGTTATTATAAATAAAAAATTTCCACCCAAACCAATGATTGGACATGGTTTCTGGGACCATTCTGCACCTCTGGGCCGAGTTTCAAAATATTTGCCGGCAGAAATTTCGAATACGGTCAGTTTTAGTGTTTCGAGTAGAAATTAAGGGGAAATCACATGTAAAATGCGTCGGAAAAGATCAAAGTTTCAATGTTATAATTCCAAAACATTACTGGTCATGGTTTTAAATTGTATTAACATGTAGCAGAATGATATAAAAACGATTTACAGCACTGACTTAGCCGGATTAAGCCGAAGTTAAGTGACTTAAGTATATTATTTACAAGTTTACACCTTAATATTAAAAAAACTCCTACATCAAGAAATTTAAAGGATAAGGATAACTAGATAGCACAAAAATAACTTAAAATGGGGTGACTTTGAGCCAAGGGGTGACATTGTACCAATAAATGCATTAGGATTGCTTTGATAAGCTTGAATTTTTATGTTAATTTATTTATTTGTAGACGGATTAATTTGGGCTATTTATGTTCCCACAAAGCAATTTGATGATATTGCTACGCAAATCTGCTTATTCTGTTTGAATAAAGCCTGTTGATTTAAAATTTAATTAATTAAAATAAATTTAAAATCTCCTGGAATCCTCCAAATTTGAAAATTATGCTCACATTTTTCAGTTCTGAATCAATTTCTTCTGAAATCAAATAAAACAATCAAAATATTAGGGGAAACAAACTTTTTGACGTGGCAAGCTTGTGACATAGCAATTAGAATAAACTTGTTCTTTTTTGTTTTAAATCGTTTACAAATTTCAAACTTACGAATGAAATCCGGAGACAACTCCAGCTACCATTTAGCTCTTAGCAAAAGTTGAATGGCACAACTTCCCACAGGATTAATATTTCAAACCAACCAATTATTTTTCAACATTGCAGTTATCGTCATAAAATAAAAAATAAATAAAATAAAATAACTTTTCGTAATTGGATAAAATAATGTTGATACACTCATAGTTAGGATTCAATAAAACATATTATTGATCATCAAGAACGTTCACTAATAATGTATTCATCAAAACATATCCCGCCCGGGTCCCGCCCGTGTGGATCAATCGGACCGCGCACTGGACTCACAATCCAGAGGTCGCCGGTTCGAATCCCGCGGCGGGCGCTCTAAAATTCTTTGTGTAAATATGGGTATTCGGCGCCGTCGCTCCGTGCCATACTTTCATACACTTAGGAGCCCAGGGCGGCGAAGTCCTTGTAGATAAAAGGAAGACACTAGTGGTTGGTACTAGCAATGGTGGCCGACAGCTATAAAGTCAACTTCGTTTTTTCAAAACATATCCTACTTCTGGCCAATGTGAAACTAAAGCTTTATCTATTTTATCTATTTTTTTAGTGTTTCGTACTTATTGAACTTTTTATGGCAGAGGACAACATAATCTAAGAACAAAATATTTGCAACGATTATACTTTGCAATTCAAGCTTATCGAGCTTGGTGTTAAGCTATCTGGCTATTATAAAATCGTATAATTTGGTACAATGTCACCCCTTGGCTCAAAGTCACCCCATTTTAAGTTATTTTGTGCTATCTAGTTATCCTTATCCTTTAAATTCCTTGATGTAGGAGTTTTTTTTTAATATTAAGATGTAAACTTGTAAATAATATACTTAAGTCACTTAACTTCGGCTTAATCCGGCTAAGTCAGTGCTGTAAATCGTTTTTATATCATTCTGCTACATGTTAATGCAATTTAAAACCATGACCAGTAATGTTTTGGAATTAAAACATTGAAACTTTGATCTTTTCCGACGCATTTTACATGTGATTTCCCCTTAATTTCTACTCGAAACACTAAAACTGACCGTATTCGAAATTTCTGCCGGCAAATATTTTGAAACTCGGCCCAGAGGTGCAGAATGGTCCCAGGAACCATGTCCAGTCATTGGTTTGGGTGGAAATTTTTTATTTATAATAACGGTCTGTGGGGGACCCGTGGTTGAAGTTTCGCACAACTTCGACGCCTCGACGAACGCGAGACTCCAAATGTGACGTAAAATTCGAAGTCGCGTGCTGGCAGCTTGCAATTGCACCTTTTCGTCGATCGCCGTCGTTAATGGTCATTTTTATGATTACGACTCCCCACGTCCCACCTTGTCCGCGAAGACGGGTGAGCGCGTGCCCGCTTTTGAGTCGGACTAAATTATGAACATGATCCTCGCGCCAGTTGCACCTGACGGTCCTGATCGAGGACGAACCAGACCTCAGAAGAAGCGTAAAAAAAAGTGGTGGAGAAACTCGTTTCGTTTTGTGTATGCACATAATTAATTAGGACCTCGTGCAGCGGCATTCCGGGTCCTAAATGGACTCGAAAACGAGAACGTAACGTTCGTCTAATTAGGACCCCGTCCGACGAGATCAGCTTGAATCCTCGGCGCAGCGTTTTGTTTACAAATTTCAGTTCAATTTCCTACGAACGACGCGCAATGTTTGCATAATTTTCCGTACAAGAAAAGAAAACGTACAAAGAACCGATGCCGTCCTCCGACATATGGCGTCCTTATTTTCTGGGGTCTTTGTTTTTCCATCCCCAGGCATAAACAATTTCCAAAGAAAAGACGAACTCCTGACGGTTCGCTCTTTTTATGTTTATGCTAATTAAAACTGTTAGTTTTTCGACTTGGTCGATGGGCACATGCGCTCGCAGCTTTGAAATGTCCTTGGGCTATAGTTGGCCCCCATGCCCTCTCGTCAAGCACTCGACAAGCTCAAGCAGCGAGTAATTTTAGGGTTCAAATCCGAACCGGCATCTCGAATCCGTTCAATAGCAATATTTACAAATATTATAATTTCCTGGCACTTCCAATACGACGACGCGATTCGGCACGGCTAATCGAACCGTTGACATATTCAAATAAAACCGTTTTTATTAGCATAGGTTATGACTTGCAATAAATAAATTACCCCTTCTGCCTGAGAATGCAGAAATCTTGGCACTTTTCATCAACCGAAATTTTGTACCTTCCCTTCGACATCCTCTCGGAAAAGAGGTCCTTTTCGCTAGGGGTCTTTCCAACCGACATTTTTGCTTGCAGCAACCTTCACGCACTGCAAGATAAGCACAAGATTTTAAATCTTTCCGACCCCTGCTTTCTTTTACGCCATGAAATCTTCCCTAATCCACCGTAAGCGTGCAGATTTCGCTACTTCATCCGTGAAGTGACGCACTCACTGGGCAGCGCACTCTCAACAGTTTGTTTACTAACATCGCGACGAGTAGCTACAGTGCAGTGAATTCTTCCTGGCTTTCAAGAAATATGATCACAATTTGAACGAGATTGGTCCTGTTGGATCACGGCGGCTTCCTGCACGCTACCAGCAGGATAACAAATTTTCGATTGGAAATTCAACGGACGCCGGCGGCGGCGGAGCAGATGCACGTTCTCCACCTTTCCAGCTAGAACCCTCCTTAGAGAGGTGTGTCTTCCTGCTGCGTTGTTTCCTTTCTTCTTCCACTGCCACGCCGGTTTCTTATTGCATTGTGTGATAAGAATTGCTGTCGTCAATAGGACATATCGAAGGATCCTTCCGTCGAGGGCTGGCTGCCACCCCAGCATTTTTTTCCTCCTTCTCTTCCTATACCTAGAGGAGCCAGGTGGTGCAACCGTTGCGTTTCGTCGAGGTCTTTCAATAAAATTTATCGAGCTGGAAAAAGCTTCTCGGGTTCTCCTAATAAGAACGAATCGAGTTGATCGGAACCAAACGATAACCCAGGGTCTCAGCATTTGTTGCGAGTGCCGTAATTCAAGGAGGTCCTTGGCAGGAAGGAAGAGGAGGTTCCAGGCGAAAAACGGAGAAGTGCAAATGACACCACCCCGCACACCACATTTGGAGAATCGCGTGTGCATTCTTGTGGATCAAAGAAATTGTTATACTTTACTTTATTCAAACTGTAATTATGCAGCTCTGCTGCGTGTGTGTCATCCAGGTTTCCTTCCGATGACACCACCATATGTCGGGACATCTACCCCCTTTCTTGGGCTGCGATCGTGCTGCATATTTTATTCTTATGATTTTCACTTGAAGAGGGTAGCTGTAATTACAATTTCATCAACGGATCTGTTCTACTTTTTTCATGCAGTAACTGTCATTTTTTGTACTTCCTTCTTGGATTGAATTTAAATGCATTCAGCAAAGGCAAATTTAAATGGTCTGACTAGGTTCTACTAATGCTCCAGACCTTTAATTTTACCAAAATTTTGCACTCTCTCAGCTCCATTCGCCAAAAGAACAAAAACTAAAGGTGCAACTGCTAGCCAACGAAATGTACAGCTTCCTGGCCTCGTAAAACATCGCGCTGAAGTGCCGATAGCCGCATGTTGAGCGCATTTTAGGATAATAGCAGTCCCTAACCTCAAAAAAGGGAACGATCGACAGGTGCAATGCGCGCGCGGTCGAAGCGATCGTCCAAAGATCCTTGAGATATCGCATTCATCCCGCATCTCTCGCTCTCCGCGAGCCATGTGCTGCGAGAGGAAATGAAAACCGAAAACAAAATTACGTCGTTAAATATACACCTTCAACGAGTTGCTGCGTCGTCGACGACGATGAGATTGTGTGCGTGTGCAAGGTGCAACGCGAGATCGACGCTTCTCGGAATTGTTTATAAACAGAGAGAGGCGAACCCGCAAAACGTGGAATATCGCCATGTGCGCGAGGATTTCCTTTGTTCGCGTTTTGTTTTACGACTTTGCGCAAGATGACGCAGCTTTAGGCTGTGGACCTTTAAATTTTGCGCGAAATGCACCTGGCGTCTGTCCGGGATGACGTTTGCGTGTCCATTCGTGGAGGGGCGAGCCCGCTGGGCTGTTTTGGCGATGACAGCCCGCGGCGCCGACTCATTTGTCAAATCAAAGTCGTCTTCAACGTGCTTCGAACGCACTTTTTTCCAGGCTTTCAAGAAATATGATCACAAAAATCTTCCAACTTTTGGCAAAAAAGATGCTGGAATCCACTGCGCTGACCGCGGAAGTCTCTAAACGTAAAATTTGATCCTGTCGGCCGTGATCGGGTTTCTTCGCGGCATCGCGTCAAATCTGTGCAAACGCCGGCCACTGTGCCGGCCATAAATCTAACCTTTCAACGGAATTCGATCCGATTTGGGCTGCGTCCCCTTTCGATCGGCATCTTCGTTCAATAAACAAACTTATTATGGTGTTTTTTTTCGGTTGTGCCTTTTCTAGGGCAAAAAAGGAGATCGATCCTTCTCATTTGCGCATTTTATTGTTTGTTATTGTGCGTCATAAATTGAAAATTTGTTACATTATCTCTTTTGGGTCCCAAAAAACCGGAAGAAGCGTAAACAAACGAGTCACTATCTTTTTTCGGAGTTTATTCAAATAAAAAGGAGGTCCTTTTCCTCCGCATTTTTGTCTCGTTGTTTATTATCCTAGACTTCCCATGTGCATGTGCGCACAGGCTCTCGAACAAAACGGTCACGGATGTGGGTTTCTTTTCCCGAATCTTGGGAGAAAACGGAATTGCAATTTGTCTCACCTTTCCGCTCGGGGCGGTGGAAGTTGCAATTATGCCAAAGATTTTTCCATTAATCAATTTGTTTGTTAGGGGACCCAAGGGATCGAAGGCAGGGGCTCGGGACAATAATTACAATTTCTTCCGCACTTCCGTTCCGAAAATCGTTAATTGTCATCCCGGCGAAGAATGGGCGACCCTAGGGGCTTAAAAAACTAGATTACATAAAAAAGCTTGCTGCAATTGTGCAAATTTCTAACGAATTTCCTCTTTTCTTTCCTTTTGCAGAAACCATCTTCATGCAGCTCGAACCTTCCCTGCTGGCCGCGTCTTGCATCGCGTCCGCCAGCCGGGGTCTGAACGTGTCCACCAAGATGGCCGTCGGGTACGACCTGGTCCGGCTAACCATGCACGATCTCGTCAAGGTTGACTTTATCGTCAAGATCATCGAGGAGATCGTGGCGAAGGAAATCGCCGACAAGCAGGTCCAGCAGCAGCAGCAGCAGGCCGCCACGAGCGCCGGAAGCTGCAAGGAACAGTACCAGCAGGCCCCGCAAAAGGTCAACTCCGGTGGCGCCCCCAACTCCCAGCAGCAGCAAACCGAACAGCCGGAAACGCCCACCGATGTGCAGTTTATATACTTTTAAGGCGAGCACACACACGTGGGAAGAGGGAACTGCTGTTGAGTATTTTTATTGCCTCTTTGTCTGATTCTAAACACTGTTGAAATTGCATTTATTCTCTATTGGTCACACTGCTTAAGCTTAAGTCTAAAACAGAGGTCGGCGAAGCGAGAACCATTTTCTGTTCTCTGGTTTGGAAAAAGGGAAAAACCTGCCGCCCAAAAAAAATTAGAGCATGTTATCCAAAAACCAAAAAAAAATCAATTCCTCTTAAGAAAACTCAAGCAAAAACATGGGAATGCTGCAGGCGCTATTCATCATCCGGCGACGAGCTGCGGGCCCAAGCTTTGATTCTGCACACTGCTTAAGCTCGACTGGTCGAGCGACGTTAGGGAACCCGGTGCCATCCATCAACTCGGCTTTAGCGGCACGTGCCGGATGATCGTATTTTCAAACTTTTGACAGAACGAAATTTTAGTTTGTACATATTTGAGCATTAAAAGTTTGGCTGAATCAACAAAAACGTTAGTTAATTCCTCAACAAGAAAGTTTGGATCTTTTCAAAAGCAAAAAAACATGGTGCGAAATAGTTTATCTATTGTTTATACTCTCTTTACTCTACTTTCACTAGTTTAATATCTTGAATTTCTAGATTCTATACTGTTTTCTCTATTGATTTTCACACCCTTTTTTCCTAAAACAGTAGACTCAAAAAAAAAGACTTAGCGTAAAGTTACTCAGAATTAAGATTTATCTATACACAAAACACAAGGAAGAAAAAATAAGACGCAAAGTTTGTTAAATTATTTATTTATATTTACCACCTAGTATGCCTTCACTTACGCACAAACGCCCCTCCCCTGCGAGCCAGGGTGGGGAAAAAAAGGAGAAGCAAGACCCTTAATCTTAAGCGCACACGTGCCAAGACGGTGCCACTCTATTGGATGTAAAGTTGTAAAGAGAAAACTGCCAAAGATTCGTTAGCGCAAAGGAGGAAAACCCCACCGATTCATAATTCTGACACCCCCCACAAAACAAGCCATAAAACACCATCAAAAACTAGCATTTAAGTTGCGACAGAATTTTAAACATCAAAAATCTAACATTTGCCAGGGGCCAGAATTCGATCTCATTAAGAATTAATCTGTACAGAAGCGAGCGAAACGTTTTAGTTTAAGGGCTAAGTGTACCAACCACCCGTGTAAATATAAGGTTAGTATCCAAGCGAAAACTAGGAGAACCAGTTGCCTGCATTAGTGCTACTTAAAAGGAGACATTTTTTTTTTTTACTTTGCTAAGAAATTGCTAAGAAATGTTGAGACTTTTTCACACGCGAACAGTTTTTTTGGACTTTGTATGCTATTTTTCTCTATTAATTGTTAATCTAGTCTTATATAAGAGAAATTTATAATAATTTATACAAGGAAATCGATGTAAGCGAAGAGAAAAAGAAGAAATACATTTTTTTTTGGTTAAATTTATATCAGTTTTTGACACAGCGATGAGAAAAGTAAAATGTTAAGACTTGACGATTGTACCTACAAAATTGTATATAGCATTGTAACGGCGATTTGTGCGCGCCAAGCTGGCGCGTATTATTTTTTGAAAATAAATCAGATAAAAAACAACTCAAAATCAATGTTATTGGTATTGCTTGAAAGAAACCTCACCTTCGAAAGACTCAACAAAAAAAAATTCGTACCAGGCTTCTCCATTAGTATTGAAAAATATTTTTTTATGAAAAACGCAATTTTCACCGATAGAATATTTTGAATCGAACATATTCTTAATCAGGAAGGTGCTTCCTCCATACCGTGTGGTACACTACAAAAATTACTGCATACTTATTTTATTTAAAATATAGGAAAAGTTAGAAAAAAAAAACACAACTAAAGTTGACCACTAATGATGTGTCCGGAAACGAATGAAACACGTGTAGTACAAAACGTAAGAGCGAATATATTTCGTACTGGTTTGCGTGGTTGTTGAAACCGAACTTAATTTTCTCCACCACCCACAGGCGCAGCCTACTGCGATGGGCGCTCGATGGTGGGGATGAAACAACTAAAAATTTACATTTTTTATTATTGACAAACTCACATCAAACAAGTCACACTTCCAAACTTAGATTTTTTTAAATTTTAAGATTTCTTCTTTGCAATGCCTTTTAAAGCTAAGTATGCAGATCGAAAGGAACGCGTTCAAGAAATGTTGCGCATTCTTTTCGTGACATCCCAAGAAAAGTTGACAGTCCGGTATGAGCGCGTTTGACGGTGTTTGCGCTTAAGGTTCTTTTTAGAATAAAAGATATTAAAAATGTTAAAATTAAATAGATTTAAAACGTTTATTCAAAAAATGAAGAAATCAATAATATAAAATTTCTTAAAATAAAAACCCTGAAAATTCAAAAATTCTAAAACTAGAAATACTAAAATTTGAAAATTATAAAAATACGAAATTATGAAATTACGGAATTATTAAAATATGACTTTATGAAATAATCAAATTATGAAATGATGAAATTATAAAATTATGAAGTTATGAAGTTATGAAATTATGTAATTATGAAATTAGAATATTGTACAATTTTAAAATTAGGCTGGTACAAATGCATTGAAAATTTTCTTGAATTCCTAAAATTCCTAAAATGCTTAAAATTCCTAAAAATCCTAAAATTCCTAAAAATCTTAAATTCTATAATTCTTAAATTTTTTAAATTTTAAGTTTTAAATTTTTGAATTTTTAATTTGTAAGTTTTTCAAATTTTTAATATTACATTTGTGAATTTGTAAATCCTAAATTCTAACATTTTTAAAATTCCAAAATTCTTAATTTTTCATTCTAATTTTTTTTTCCTGGAAAAATAAAGGTTTAATGTTAGAATTCCAAGGTTTTCGTTAATTTGTATTTTCGAATTTCTATATTTCAGATTTTTAAAACTTTTGAAATTTTAACTTAAGATTTCTGAAATTTTCCAGGCTTCGAATTTTAAAAAATTTGAGCTATTGAATTTATAAATACTTTGAAATTGAAATTATTATTCAATTCTACATATTTTATATTTGGGTCATTCCTTCCCAAGTGACCACGCGTCCAACATCGACCTTCACCAAATCTGCTCATATTTGGCATGGGGGTTGTTTTTGCCCCAAAAACAAAGAATCCCAAGTTTGGTGACATTTGGTCCACCCCCCTCTTTTTCTGAGATTTTTGAAAAACCTCATTTTTAAAATGCATTTTGCTTAGAGAAAAGTTTACAAAAAGTGAACTTTTGGGTATGCATATTTGAAGATTTTTTGACGTAGTTTCGAATGGCGTACTCAAAATTTACGTACAGTGTTGCCAGATATGAAAATTTTGCGCTTTAAGTTTTAAAATGCATTTTTAACCCTTTGGACGAGCACTTACGGGAAAACTGACAATTGCATTCGATTGCTGAGAGTTTTTTACATTAAATTCAATCAAAACCTCAGGGTAAAATGAATATTTCTTGAGATATCACATTTTAAGTTTGAAAGCTCTGTATTGCATAGCAAATGTTTTACTTAACCATCAATTTACAACAGTACATTGCGTGAGAGCATAGTAGGCCTTGAAATTTGAATATTTTTTTTTTCAATATCTTAACGGAAGCAAGTGAATGTCCCAAAGTTGAATTTATGTATGTATGTATGTATGTATGTATGTATGTATGTATGTATGTATGTATTGTATGTATGCATTTGAACCCCCGTCTTGGCAGGAGTTGGCGTGGTTCACGGATATAAGAAAATGACAAAATGTTTAATTTCGAGCGCATCAACCGGAATTTTCTAGTTTTATGGCCCCAGAAGCTAGCCTGAAAATATGAGCTTATTTGGTTAGGGTTGGTGGGTCCAATTTTTACTAGAAGGATTTTTGGAGTTTTTATTTTGGCAAAATTTTAAAACATGCCTAAAAATTTAACCTATATATTTTCGGGATCAATTCCTAGCGATTTGCGATGTTCTACAAAGTTGTTCCCCAGATCAAAATCTTTGAGAATTTTGACTATAAGAAAATTTGATAGCATTTTGGGAAACTTTGTCGAAGAAGATGTTAAAAGTGAAAATTCCCCATAGTGAATTAATTAAAGTTCCATTCTAACTTTAGGTAAAAATTTGACCCACCAACCCTAACCAAATAAGCTCATATTTTCAGGCTAGCTTCTGGGGCCATAAAACTAGAAAATTCCGGTTGATGAGCTCGAAATTAAACATTTTGTCATTTTCTTATATCCGTGAACCACGCCAACTCCTGCCAAGACGGGTGTTCAAATGCATACATACAATACATACATACATACATACATACATACATACATAAATTCAACTTTGGGACATTCACTTGCTTCCGTTAAGATATTGAAAAAAAAATATTCAAATTTCAAGGCCTACTATGCTCTCACGCAATGTACTGTTGTAAATTGATGGTTAAGTAAAACATTTGCTATGCAATACAGAGCTTTCAAACTTAAAAATGTGATATCTCAAGAAATATTCATTTTACCCTGAGGTTTTGATTGAATTTAATGTAAAAAACTCTCAGCAATCGAATGCAATTGTCAGTTTTCCCGTAAGTGCTCGTCCAAAGGGTTAAAAATGCATTTTAAAACTTAAAGCGCAAAATTTTCATATCTGGCAACACTGTACGTAAATTTTGTGAACGCCATTCGAAACTACGTCAAAAAATCTTCAAATATGCATACCCAAAAGTTCACTTTTTGTAAACTTTTCTCTAAGCAAAATGCATTTTAAAAATGAGGTTTTTCAAAAATCTCAGAAAAAGAGGGGGGTGCCACGGGCGCGGGGGTGGACCAAATGTCACCAAACTTGGGATTCTTTGTTTTTGGGGCAAAAACAACCCCCATGCCAAATATGAGCAGATTTGGTGAAGGTCGATGTTGGACGCGTGGTCACTTGGGAAGGAATGACCCATTTTGAATTTCAAAAATTTCATATATTGTGAAGGCAGACAAAAATCAAAATACGAGCGCAATCTGTCAAAGCCTGTTGCGCCTCAAGCTGATGTACACGCTTACGACAAACCACTCAATTTTTGTACGGCGCAACAGAAGAGATGCGCACTTCGGTTTGGTGGTGCACTGATAATATTAAAAATTGCTAAAATTTCCTTTATTTTTTTGTTATTTGAAATTTTTGAATTGTTTGGTTTTCCATATTTTCAAATTTTTATTTTTGAATTATTGGTATTGTTGAATTTCAAAATTTCAGATTATTATTGAATTTTAAGTAAGAAAATTAATATTTGTATGATTGTTGTCTAGTTTGTTTTCACTCTGCTTTACTTCATTTCGGCCCGCCAGTGTGGATCAATCGGACAGCGCAGGGGATTCATAATCCAGAGGTTGCTGGTTGGTACTAGCAATAAAAAGTTGGCGGCATGATGGCCGACAGCTATAAAGACAACTTCTATTTTGACTCCATTTCGACCAAAAAACTAGATCTGTCCTTTTAATTTCAAAATTCTGCATTTTGAGATTCGGCGGGAATTTTCAATATTTTTACATCGAATACAAAATTATTAAAACGTTTATAATTTTCACTCGCATTCAAAAAGGAAAATTCCAATTCTTTTATTTTTTCATCAAAACATATTGCAAACAAGCTCCGCGCACAGAAACGTCAAACGCCACTTTCCGTTTCTGCACGCAGAAAAATATTTTGTAGAACCAGCCTGTACGAGGTTTGAATCAACAACATTTTTGTTGAATATAATCAACGCCGATTTTGCGTTAAAACAAACCTTGATTTTCTCAATTCAACAAAAATCTTTTGTTATTTGAAAAAGTTGCTTTGACGTTTAGCGTTGATTTAACAAAAATCTGTATTTTCAAATCAATAAAACGTTTTGTTGATTCAAACATGCCTTATTTTTCTGCGTGTGTTACTTTTCAGCTGCGTACCGCTTAAGAAAAATCTTTTCCTTAACCGTTTCTTGGGCGTTTTTTTTTATATCTAGATATTTTTTTTTGAAAAGGTCCAAAATGAACCAATATTTCATTTGTTTTAAGTTTAGGGCACTTGAAGGACGTGTAGATGAACAATCTCAGCATTTTTGAAATTGGTTTTTCGTTAGTAGGTCGACTACCGATGCAAAAAGGGCTTAGCTTGTCAATGGCTCTTGTGTCCTTTTGAAAACTAATCCAAGCTATAAGCTGTTGTGTTTCATATGTTTATAGGACCTTATCAAAAAAAAAAGTCTGGATATGGAGTTTTGCGTTCCTTCCGATCTGTGTATGAGCCTTTTAGCCGCATGCTTATTAACTTTTTTTAACAAATTACATTTTTGTTGCAATTTCATTTTCAAACATCTTTTTATTTAACTGATAAAGCTATACGTCATCACTGCACGAACCCTCATTCAATTTTGTTGGAAGTAAACTTGCATGCAAGATTCAACGATGCAACGCTGAACAACTTCAGCCGCAGGGGTGAGCGCGAGCTTTAAAAATTGTTGCCAGATTTGCCACATGTCGATGCCTCTGTGCTCTCTTATGCTAACTAGATAGGAAAATCAGCAAGCTTAGTACAAGAGAGCACAGAGGCATCGATGTACTAGCATATCAGTTTTGTATAATATTAAAAATTTTACGATATCACTGAAAACATGCATTGAATAATAACATAATTGTTACAAATTCAATATTTTTTATGTTTTGATAATGTTCAGCTGACATCACAATGCAATCATCATCATCATCTTAAGATGTTTCTTGATTCAAATTGATTTTTTTATATATTTTGTTTGTGGTTTAACCGTCCAACTGGCAGCACTTGCGGCGCGCAAATCAAAACAAACAACAGTTTTCATTTGAAGAGTACCGTTATCCAGATTGTTGTCCTTTTTTAACGTGCCTCTCCCGAAAACAAAAGAAAAGTTTTTCCGCGTCTATTTGTCTATTTTTTTTTTTTTTTTTGCGTGGTAGCCCTGTTACATAGTTGCGAGTAATTTTTTAAAGATGAAGGGGGATGTGGGGCATAAGATTGGGCATTCCCTGTGCAACCACTCCCGTCATGTGGGAGCTCTACTGTCTAACGTCACAAGTGAGTGACGCTCGTTGCGAGAGCCATTCTCGGGCTCTCAGTAAACAGCGGCACTCACCACACCGCGACGTACGACAAGCAAGACGAGCTTCGCCCTCTTTCGTTTGACAGCTCTCGCGAAGCAAGCACGCGCTGGGAGCTTCTCGTGCGGGCAAGAACCACCTGTAATTCCCTTAGGTAATATTATGAAGTTAAGAAATGTACTTAAATAAATTAAAAAATAAATGACAAACTCACCCCGCAGGATGCAGCTAGCTTCGTGCCTGGCCAGATTGCCACAGTAACGGTACACGAAGCCGCAGTATCGGCACTTGTTAACTGTCGGATGGTCCTGCGTTACATGGTCGCGCAACTTTTTCTTGTCCGGAAATGTTGCAGCGCATATGCTGCATACTTCCAGAGACGGCGGCTGTTGGTGTTGGGTTTTTACATGCTTTCTGAAGCTGGACATTGTGGCTAAAGTTTTACCGCAATAGCTACAGCGCAAGGCAGATGCTGAAAAAAATAAATAAATATTACTATTATTCGTATACAGTACTGATATTGTAACTTGTTTGAATAATGAAACATTAAATCAATAAATAATTAAGAATCCTTTTTTAAAAATCCATCCTAAAAAACATTCCAAAAAATAATCTTCTCTTACCCGGAGGGTCCGCAAGGGGCGGGTCCGGTACAAGCAAACTTCCGCGCGGCGTGGTCGTGCCCGGCCGGCCGCGTCCTTTTCTGGAAGCTGCCGGAGGCATGTTGCTGCTCGCTGATGCAGTTGTAGTCGCTGTGGAGAGTAACGAGAAGAAATAATTGAGAAAAAATAAAAAAAAACGTTACTTAATCCACCCTTAGGTGGTTGGTGCCTTCCTCTCATTCAAAGGGTAATGCTATCCAAAATAGACACGCTCGTGAGAAGGTCTTTTAATTACCTATCCAAAGATAGGTCGCATGATATATTTGGAATACGTTTTCATCTAAATATCTGAGATCCGGCCTCTACAAAGTGTATAAATAACACTTAAGTGCTTATAACTTTTGATAGGGTTGTCAGATTTTCAATGTTTTGAACGCGTTAGAAAGGTCTTTTGATTACCTGTTCAACGACGGGTTGCATGATAGATCCGGAAAACGTTTTCATCGTACCTTTCTAAAAATGTATAACATGCCGGGGTTTCTTACAAAAACCACCCTTTTTACAATCTTCCGGAATTTTGTTAAAATCGTTTTTTTAGCATAACTTTTGAAGTACTTAACTAAACTTTATGATTTTCAATAGCGACTAATGGGACCCCAAGACGGATCGAATGAGACCAAAACGGTCAAAATCGGTTCAGCCAGTGCCGAGATAACCCAGTGCAAATTTTGTTGATCAACATCCCACCACACACACAGACATTTGCTCAGAATTTGATTCTGAGTCGATATGTATACATGAAGGTGGGTCTAGGAAGTCGAATTGAGAATTTCGTTTTTCGAGTGATTTTATAGCCTTTCCTCAGTAAGGTGAGGAAGGCAAAACGAATTAGCTCGTCGCAAACATTTTCCGAATGCCGGACAAGTGGACTGTCCGTTAGCCGTTAGCAATTTTGATATTACTATTATTCGTATACAGTACTGATATTGTAACTTGTTTGAATAATGAAACATCAAATCAATAAATAATTAAGAATCCTTTTTTAAAAATCTTTAAGAGCATGTAGGGAGTGTACTTATGAGGGTACAGTGGAATCATTCCGAACGTTAACGGTTTTGTGTTTTTTTCTGTCTAGCAAACAATTTTACAACAGAATCGAAGAAAAAGCACCTTCACCTTTAATTTTGTATCTTGAATTGTCTGCTAGTTAGCCAAACTTACCATCGCCATCGTTCTCCGGTAGAAGGCTAAAACTGCTCATCAACTCAAGCTGCTTGTAACGTCATGATTCGAAATCCGGACACTTAGTAACATATCATTCTTGTTATAGTTGACAAAAAATCACGTAATAATTTGGAAATGAAGAAATACCATCAGGATGTAGTATTAACAGTAAGTCTTAAGAGAAAGCAAGCAAAATATGTCTTTTCTAACAATTTTCCATCAGAATTTGAAAATTAAAATGAGTTGTTGTGCTTCGAATCCCGGACACTGATAAAAGCTGATTCGAAATCCGGACACTTCTGCTTCAAATTCCGGACACTCGATTTTGCTTATGAACCGCACAAATTTGAACGGAAATGTTAGTGAATGGCATTCTTTAGGTCTCAAATAAGCTGTTAACATCAAAACAATCGATATTTTATATAAAAATTTGCTAGAATTTAAGGAAATCGTAACCATAAATTTCTGCTTTGCCTTCCCGGTGCTTCGAACGCCTATGAAATATTTCACGTGAAATGTTTCACACTTTTGGTAATCTTATAATTTTATTTTATTTAATTGTTTTGACATTAACTACAGCGTTCAAACAAACTTTGAATGAAAGTTGATGTTAGAATTCATCAAATAACACAGTTTTGACATTTATAATGCGAACTTATATCCAAATAATTGATAAAACAAGATGAGGTGTCCGGGTTTCGAAGCGTCCGGGAATTCGAATCATGACGTTATAGATCACCTGTGCAGAGAAATCAAATATTAATACCACCTTAACTAACGTACACTACGAACAACTTACACAGCATTCTGGATATTTCTTCCACGGTCACTGTGAAAAGGAAAAAATCAACATTAGTGTTTTATTGTAACAATGAATGAATGAACTGTGATCTGGTTTGTCATTGATAATCAGCATTGCAAAAACAAATAGCTGTCATTACATTTAAAGGATGAACATTCTTCGCCTTTTTATGATAACCGCTGGGAAAAAAATAAATGAATGAAAAGGTTGGTTGTCGTCGATCATGGCCGTTCATCGTCACCCGCGACAGACACGGACGACGAAACAAAGAGAAACGCAAAAAGTAACTTTTTCAAAACTTTTTTTCGTAAAATCGCGATAACTCGTGATGTTTATAAGCAAACCCCTTATGTCTATATATCAAATTTTTTGTAATTGTCTGTTCTACAACTTTGTAAAACATTGTCACACTCTAAAAATAACCCTGCAAAGTTAGAAAAAACACGAAATTTTAAAATGAAAAATTTTGTTCTACATGAAAAAATGACCCTTCTGGGTCAATGTAGATTCGAAAAGTACATTAAATTTCCCATTAAATGACATGCTCCAAAACTTTTTACAGCCGAGTAACGGAAAATGGCTGAGTTTTTAAAACTTTTTTAGTGTTTTTTTTCGATGAAAAATACGGGTTTTTATTTCCGCGAGAACAAAAATTACGAACTTCCATACATTTTTAGCATGTTGCTCAAACGAAACCATAACAACGGTTTTGCCCAGGTATTTAAAAACGTGGGTTTTATAGAAAGCCTAGATGTATGGGTATCAAACGATCGGAAATTTTATGCCCTTTCCGATGCCACATAGGTTGACTTGTGAATTGTGGACCGGTTCGGCTGCCGGCGGATTTTCCGACGACGTAATTCCGGGTTGGTACGAAATTCCAACGAAAAATCTATTCTATCTATAAAACGATGTTATACCCACTCCAGAACGTTTATTTAGCAATTATGTGGAATTAAAAGTTTAGTTAATTTTTATATAGAATTTCCAGAGTTATATAAACAATGTTCGGCATGAGTTGCTGAACAAAACGTAGTACTAGGTTCCTGTCAAACTTTATATTGTTTACATGTTTCATCACAAAATGTGCATAGTGCCCAAGGGGTGTAAATACTTTTTTTACATGCTGTATTGTGGTTAATATACTGTTGCACTCATAATTTCTACGAAACAAAAATGGAATCATTTTCCTCCAGTCATCCGCAATCTACAATTTAAATTAATTCAAAAAATAAATTCCTTCAATGTCATTCCAGAGTAACTTTCCCCAGGGAAGCCGGACCAGTCCAGGTTGCGGCCAATCCTTTTTTTCAATAATTAGGGGAAATATACCCATTGTAATCACTTTAAGCCGATCGACCAATTCTCATCACTTTTGCCGTTTTCCGCTATTAAATCAACATTTTCAGATGTATCATCAAGGGAGAGTTGCTTGTTCACTTTTATTTGAACTATTTATTACTTAAGAACAGTCAAAAACACTTTATGAAAGCTGTAATTCATGATCTAGGTGCTGATAGGCCGATAATATAAATAGACTGAGAAAGGTATAGTTCCCCTACCCAGTATGCACACAAAAAAATATATCCGAATGTTACATCATTTATGATGTAACACTTTTGCACGTCATCAAACATTTAAATTTAAATGCAATTTAATGTAAATTTGCAACAAATTATACGTAAAAACATGAGTTTACGTGTGATTCAAACGTATACGTCGAATCTCAAGTTTACATCAACTGAGTTTACATGTGATTCATTTTTTCCGTGTCGAGTAAGTTCACATATTTTTTTCTGTGTGTGCATGGTGGAGATCCTCTATGGTTTTTTTTAAGAAGGAAAAAATCAATTATTAGTAGCAGCAGTATCAGACAGTTTTGTCTTCCTCACTTTACTGAGGAAAGGCTATTAAGTCACTCGTAAAATGATGTTATTATGTCGATCTCCTAGACCTAGGCCCACCTTAACGCATACTATTTTTTTTTTGTGCCTGACATTGTACAAGAACTGAAATGGAGGTTTGGGGCATTCGCATCAATTACCTTCGTCGCCGCTGTCCTCGTCGTCAGTTTCTGCGATATGCAGGTCCGGGCTGGCCGTGTCGTTCCGGCCGCCGATGCCGCTGCCACTGTCGGATAAACTCCAGATCCGTACGCGGCAACCCCGTTGACCGCTCGGCGTATGCGAGATTTCTGAAATGTTCCGCCCAATAAGAATCCGCTTTAAGGGGTTACATACATGTAAATCGACCAAAAAAAAAAGTCAGAGGTTGGTGTGAGCACACACTCAATTTTATATATAAAAAAAAAGTTTTCAGGGCATTACAGAATACATTTTCATCTATTATTAGAACACATTTGAAAACATTTGAATGTATCATTGCCGAGATACAACTATTTGATCTTAGAAGTGTCAAATAAACAGGTGTCACGATATCCTAACACTGCCTTGACCAAATCGGTTCAAAATTTTGAACCGTTAGAAGAATCGTTAAACCGGTCCTGTGTGCATGACGAAAGCCGATTTTCAATAACTAATACCAAAAAAACGATAAAAATATTCCGAGAAAAACGCTCGCAAAGTTTGACAGTCCGTTTTGCGCATGGCAAAATTCTGAACTTAAATCGTCTCTAACACAGCTTAATCATGTAATATCTTCATGAAACTTTCTGGAGTGATTGAAAATCATCTTTTTTTGTGGATTGTATTCATTTTCTGTAAGGCTGGTACAAATATTTTTAAAAGTTTTTGTCACCACCCCCCCCCCCCCCCTTAGAAATTGGCCCGAAAAATCAGGGGGTAAAACAAATTTTTACAATAAACATCAAAATTTCAATGAAAATTCAAGTGCTACCAGCTGGAATCAAATTAAAATACATTCTCCTACGTTTAAAATCATTTTTAGCTTTATTGGGTTTATTAAAAAATCTTAAGATTTTTTGAAAATTTTCGATGCAAAATCTTTTTTTGGAAACAATTTTTGTTTTTGTCAGATCTTAGATTTTTTGAAAACTAATGATTGCAATGCAATTGAACTAGTGTAAAATGCATTTTAAAACCCTTTTTTTCATTTAAATGTGAAGACTACGGCTTGTTATTTAAATTTTTATATTTTTTCATTTTTTTGCCCCCCCCCCCCCCTTGACCTCGGCCAGGGCCGAGGGACAAAAACTTTTTTAAATATTTGCATCGGCCTAATATGAAATTTTGTGATTTTCTACATGTATGTAACCCCTTAAGCATCTAAAAATTGGAGCCTGACATTCATGGTCAGGCGCATCAATTTTTGGTTCTGTTTTAGGTTTAGACTTGTTGAAAGGGTAGGGGAAATGCATATATGTTACCTGCATCAGCGCCGTTCTGGTTCGTGGGCGGAGCTATGCCGTTTGACAATGCCGGAAACCTTGCACGGAAGTGCTCCTGTATTTTTGTATAAATACGTCCGGGGATTGCTTCGACGTCTTCACCTCGGTTCCTGATTTCCAGCATGTCGTATAGATCTGAAAATAAGTAAAAGAAATGTTTGAAGTTGTAGAGTAAGGCAAAGTTGAAATGATATTTTATTTCAAGGGTCCTGATTGTTGGTTCAAAGATCCAAAATCACTCACTATCGCCGAGCGAATCTTTGCCGACTGGAGCTCGCAACCATTCGCGAGCGAACACGACACTCAGGCTACCAGCGATTTGCTCAATCGCTTCTACCAGCGACACAAATAATTCGTGAATTTCTTAGCGTGCTCCGTCCGTCGACACAGCTTAATCATGTAATATCTTCATGAAACATTCTGGAGTGAAATGGAGGTTTGGGGCATTCGCATCAATTACCTTCGTCGCCGCTGTCCTCGTCGTCAGTTTCTGCGATATGCAGGTCCGGGCTGGCCGTGTCGTTCCGACCGCCGATGCCGCTGCCACTGTCGGATAAACTCCGGATCCGTACGCGGCAACCCCGTTGACCGCTCGGCGTATGCGAGATTTCTGAAATGTTCCGCCCAATAAGAATCCGCTTTAAGGGGTTACATACATGTAAATCGACCAAAAAAAAAAGTCAGAGGTTGGTGTGAGCACACACTCAATTTTCAGCATCGGTCCGGCCGTCTTCGGCCACCTTCCTCTCTGGGCTCGCGGAGATGGATTGAAGTCACGAGCAAACGGGTGACGTCACGGATCACGGGGACACCTGGTCCCACAATTCGGCCACAACATGGTGGCATCCCAAGGCTTCAACGGAGGCAACCTACGGCCACACAGCTGGCACACTCAAGCCCTCGCTGGAGGCACCAATGTCCACACCTGGTGGAACCCAAGTCGGCCACAACGGTGGCATCACACGCACAAGCAGGAAACAGCAGCAGTACGGACGCGCGGACGGCGCAGCAGTTCACGGCGGGCGGCACCCAAGCCGCAAACTACCACCCCACGGTAACGAAGCTGCACAACCGGTGCTGCACACGTCGGGCGGCGCGCGAGCCGCACTACAGGCTAACTACAGTCCACACACACAAGGGCAGCACGGACGCTGCAGTCACGAGTGGCAGCACGGCCACATCGAGCGGCGACAAGCCGCACTTCTACACCCACGGCGGGCGGCGCAAGTGCCGCTGACACCAGCTCACCCGAGCAACGAGGGCGATGGTGACTCGATCATCGCACGACCGCAACACGGCGGTCCCCGAGCGGCGCGCGAGCCGCACAACCTACCACGGTTTCCCCTACGTTAGGGCGGTGCAGCAAGGCACCGAGTCAGCACATCAGCTCACCAAATGCTGATAGCAGATTTCCAGCAGCGAGGCATTTGGGGGTGGCGCGTTCGTGGTCGGACGGGCCAGAACAGCCACCCCGCCACTTCCCCAAGATAAGTACCTGTTGATTAGTTTTTCACACAGTAGCTCAATCACCGTAAATCACAGGTCCTGCTGAAACATCCCTGGAATGCAACAAGTTCAACGATCAACGTCTGCTCAACGAGGAGCGGAACCGGTGGCAACGCGCTCACCAACAACATCATCGTCTTCGATCGCGCCTATTTGGCGGCGGTGTTTTCAACGGTCGCACCACCACAGCGTGAGGGCGACACCCCAACGGCCGCGCCAGCGCATGGCGGACGGCATCGTGAGCGAAGCGATCGCTCTTGCCAAAGTCACGGCATTCGAGGACACAGCAACAAGGCACAAGGAGTGGCGCGTTCGTGGTCGGACGGGCCAGAACTGCCGCTCCACCCCCGCACCAAGTTAAGTACAGCAACAATTTTAATGTTTCAACCAGAAGCTCAGCGCTTTCCACCCTCAGGTTGCTGTTCCTCCTCGATTCAGCCCATCGTCAACAACAAGCAGCAGAACATCGTCAGCGTGAACCCAGCCAGCAGCCCAACAGTCAGAAAAATACTTGACGAAGAAATTTAAAAGAAAGAGCTGTGATAGTAGTTTTAAGAAAAGTAGGGCTGTTAGGATTTAATTTTGTTGAAAGCCTTCGGCCTTTCAAGGCGGGCGGTATGTTCACGCCCAGGTTCACTCTTTTTTGACGATCATGTAGAAACACTTCCAGACAACACTGTAGATTATGTAACCCCACACACACAATCTCAGTAGCCCTTCGTGTACCTTTATGTTCAATGTTAGTAGTCGTTTCAGCACACGAAGTGGTTTGTCTTTTGTAATGTTTTGTAGACTTCCCGATCGCAAGAACTTGACTAGCTTAGGAATCAGACCAGATCTCAACCACAAGACACTTCTGACCAGATGGTCGACCGGGACAGTCACCCCTCCTCAGGGGCAAGATAAGTAGAGCCAATAAACACCCAAGAAATGTACAACTTTTGTGCAATAAAGTCTTCCCCTAGCTATCGCGACTTTTCAATTAGCTTACCGGATCACTAAGTTCTCCCCCCGACACACAGGACCACATCCGCTACGATGTGCGTTAACAGTCACCTTTGATTTGTGTTCGCGAGTGATTGAGTCTTTTTAGAGCAATCAGGACCCTTGATTGTATTGTTTACACTAACCTTCACTTGGGTAGGACTCCAGATATTTTAGCACCGACGCCACACCACGATCCACTTCAATAAATGCTACGTATTGTGGCGTGTCACGCAAGTCGTGGTGTGACGTCTTAATGTGCCGGTGTAAGTTGGTTCGTTCGGTCATTTTCGAGTTGCACAGGAAACAAACTCGGTTCAGCCTGCTGAAGCCGACTTTATCGCAGAAATCCCCATGAGTCCCCGTCCGCTCCTTTAGGCACCCTGCGCAAACTGTCAGCGGGGAGCAGTCCAGGATGTTATATTTGCGTATGTGGGTTGTATAAGCTGTGGCATTCTCAAACACGCATCGGCACCGCTCGCATTCCCGGTAGCCCGGGTAGCGGGTCCAGATCCCGTGCATCAGGAGAGACTTGGTCGCATGGTATAATACCAAGTTCGATGGCGGTACATCGACCAAGTCTCCCCCGATGCGGACCTTTACGACGGTGGCTGTTACGGCGTTGACCATCCCCACAGCCCCTTCCGCCACGCCCGGCGACTGTTTTGTCACCTCCACGAGGTCGTTGATGCTTCTGTTAGAAAAAAAAGAAAACAAAGGAATTAGTGTGTTCGCGAGTGATTGAGTCTTTTTAGAGCAATCAGGACCCTTGATTGTATTGTTTACACTAACCTTCACTTGGGTAGGACTCCAGATATTTTAGCACCGACGCCACACCACGATCCACTTCAATAAATGCTACGTATTGTGGCGTGTCACGCAAGTCGTGGTGTGACGTCTTAATGTGCCGGTGTAAGTTGGTTCGTTCGGTCATTTTCGAGTTGCACAGGAAACAAACTCGGTTCAGCCTGCTGAAGCCGACTTTATCGCAGAAATCCCCATGAGTCCCCGTCCGCTCCTTTAGGCACCCTGCGCAAACTGTCAGCGGGGAGCAGTCCAGGATGTTATATTTGCGTATGTGGGTTGTATAAGCTGTGGCATTCTCAAACACGCATCGGCACCGCTCGCATTCCCGGTAGCCCGGGTAGCGGGTCGAGATCCCGTGCATCAGGAGAGACTTGGTTGCATGGTATAATACCACGTTAGATGGCGGTACATCGACCAAGTCTCCCCCGGTGCGGACCTTTACGACGGTGGCTGTTACGGCGTTGACCATCCCCACAGCCCCTTCCGCCACGCCCGGCGACTGTTTTGTCACCTCCACGAGGTCGTTGATGCTTCTGTTAGAAAAAAAGAAAACAAAGGAATAGTGTGTTATACCGTTGAAATACGCAACTTTTAGGAGCACATGGGAAACAATTTGATTTTAGCCGGATAAATGTCCGCGTACCATAGGTACATCATGTACCGTAGGTATAAAATAGACCCACCAAGTGGTCCTTTAGCCTCTTGTCCTGTAACTCCGATACCCTGGCCTCCCCGCGTGGCTGGCCGGGATACCATTGCAGAGATCGGTAACCAACTCCCGGTGGAAACTTTGGTAGTACAGAAACAGAAGAAGAAATTCATGACGGATTAATCGGCATCAGACAAGGCGATGTAAAAAGGACAACGATTGGAAACTCGGTACTTGGAACGTTCGAACTCTCCAAGATCATTGTTCATCGAGCATTCGTTGGAGAAGGTTGTCTGATTCAACATGACTCGTCGCGTCCCGGCGCAAAACGCCGGCAATATCGCCCTACCTGCGGTTCAAGCAGGCAAAAAAGTGGGAATTTCCAAAAGGAAGGTTGAGGCCTCAACTGATGGCCAAAAACCGGGGATTTCCAAGAGGAAGGTGCTTTTGGAAGTGACACGAACAGCAAAAAGACGAAAAAGAGCGACGGTACTGTACCCATGGATGAGGAGGAGGAGGAGAACTCTTCATCGCACGAGGAGCAGCTATTGAAGAACAACAAGTTTGCTGGACTGCCTGACGAGGACCAGGTAGCGAAAGCAAAGGAGAATGAAGTGAAACAGCGAAAGGAGAAACTGCCTCCTTTTTATGTGCGGCAATCAGCAGCAACGATCGACTTTCGAGCGGGGCTGGTTGAACTCATCAAGTCTGGGAAAGTTCAAGGCAACATTCGTCTGTGTCAGGATGGATTTAAGGTGCTGGTGCAATCCAGGCAGCACTATCAACTGGTCAAGGATTACTTGACCGAAAACGAGGCGGAGTACTTTACCCATGATGTCGCCATGGATAAGCCGTACAAAATCGTCGCAGAGGTCTGTACGACATGCCAGTGGAGGAATTAGCTGCCGAGCTAAAAGTTTTGAAACTGGATGTGTTGGCCGTGCACAAAATGAGCCGACGCAACAAAGACATCAAGTACCGTGACCAGCTCTACCTGCTGCATTTGGCTAAGGGATCGACGACGCTTCCTGAGCTGAAGGCAATCCGAGCGGTTTTCAACATTATCGTGTCGTGGGAGCGATACCGACCAGTGCACCGTGACGTCACACAATGCTTCAACTGCCTGGGTTTCGGGCACGGAGGTAAGAACTGCCACCTAAAGCGTCGTTGCGCCAAATGTGGTACCGATGCGCACATCACATCCCAGTGCATCCAAGATTCGCTGGTGAAGTGCCTCAACTGCAACGGTGAGCACTCGTCAACCGACCGAAAGTGCCCCAAGAGAGCTGAGTTCGTGAAAATTCGGCAGCAAGCATCGACGAAGAATCAGCCTCAGCGTCGTAGAACTCCTCCAGCCCTGGTGGAGCAAAACTTTCCACCTCTTCAACCGCGACGCCAGGTCCCGAACTTGGCACCGTTGCCGTTGGATCCCAGGAAGAGAGCTGAGATGAATCATCCACGGCCGGGTTCCAGCCAGGAGCCGAGACCGCCACCACCGGGCTTCAGCCAGGAGCCAAGACCAACCCAAGAACCAGCAGTTGAGGAAAATGGTAATGATCTTTACACCTCAACCGAACTCCTCAATATTTTCAAACAGATGTCCGCTGCACTGCGTGGATGCAAAACCAAGACCCAGCAGATTGAAGTGCTGACCTCGTTCGTCATCCAGTATGGATCGTAGGTCCCTCAAGCTGCTGAATTGGAACGCTTGCTCCATTAGGAGGAAGAATTTAGAGCTGGTGGATTTTCTTCGCGAGAAGGAGATCGACGTAGCTGCCATCACGGAAACTCATCTGAAGCCCGGTGAAAAAGTTTATCTGCAAAACTACAAGATCGCGACGCAGCTCGACAGGACCACTTCTGGAGGAGGAGGTGTGCTTGTCGCTGTTCATCGTGATCTCAAGCCACGCCGGCTGCCACACTTCAAGCTGGACATCATCGAGGCCGTTGGGGTGGAAATTCCCACTTCTGTTGGCCCAGTACTCTTCATTGCTGCATACTGCCCACGTCAGGTGAATGCCAGAGATGGTTCAGCAGCAAAACTGAAGAGCGATATCCAGAAGCTGACACGGCGGAGCGCAAAGTACATCATCGCTGGTGACCTCAACGCGAAGCATGAAGTTTGGGGCAACAGCAGGAGGAATCGGAACGGAGTGATTCTGCACAACGATCTGCAAAACGGATACTACAACGTTGTGAGTCCGGATCGTCCAACGAGGGTGGCTCGGTCTGGGAATCACTCAATCATCGACTTCTTCATTACCAATATGGCTGAGAACGTGGCTCATCCTGAGGTGTTTGAAGAGTTGAGTTCTGATCACTATCCGGTGGTTGTGGAGGTTGGAGCTTCCGTTACTCCGCAGCGGCAACCAACCCGGAAAGATTACCACAACGTTGACTGGCAGCAGTTTCAGCAAGTGGTCGACAGCAACATCGACTATGATCAACACCCGGAAACTTCTGCCGATATTGATCGTTCGCTGGAGGTGATCCAGCAGGCTATCAACCAAGCAGAGGCTGCCAACGTTCGGGAGGTTCCTGTTAATTTTAAGGTAACTGATATTGACGTAGATACTAAACACTTGATTAGACTTAGGAATGTTTATAGGAGACAATATCAACGGACTGGGGACTATGACAAAAAGATTTCAGTGAACAATTTGAACAAAATCATTCAAGACCGACTTGACAATATCAGAAATCAAAAATTTTCAAAACATGTAAGCCAGCTTGGGAATTATTCAAAACCATTTTGGAAACTTTCAAAAGTTCTTAAAAACAAACCAAAGCCTATTCCTACTCTTATTGTTGAGGACTCTCCCTTGATTACATCCGAGGAAAAGGCAAATGCACTTGGGCTTCATTTTGTTAGCTCTCATAATCTTGGCGCTTCCATGACCAGTCGTAAAGAAACATCAGTTGCCAATAGTATTTCAACAATCAATAACTCTACCTTTGAATTTCCTGCAGATTCCCATGTTTCTGGTGAGGAAGTCAAAGTTGCAGTTAAACAAATGAAAAATATGAAAGCTCCAGGCTTTGATAACATTTTTAATCTAGTGTTGAAAAAACAGAGTGATCAGTTCTTTCAACATCTAGCCAATATTTTCAATAAATGTTTGCAACTTGGTTACTTCCCCACCAATTGGAAACTGGGCAAAGTCATACCAATTTTGAAGCCTCAAAAGATCCAACATCGCCAACAAGTTATCGTCCCATTAGTCTTTTGAGTAGTCTGTCCAAACTCTTTGAGAAGGTCATCTATTCAAGGCTTTTGGATTTTACCAACGATAATAATATAATTTTGAATGAGCAGTTTGGCTTCCGTAAGGGACATAATACTGCTCATCAGCTTACGAGAGTAACTAAAATCATCAAGCAGAACAAGCTTGAGTCTAAATCAACTGCTATGGCTTTGTTGGATGTTGAGAAGGCTTTTGACAATGTTTGGCATGATGGTTTGATACATAAACTGTATTTATACGGTTTTCCAATGTATCTTATCAAAATTATCCAGCACTATCTTTCGGAGAGATCGTTCAGGGTTTTTCTGAATGGGATTGCTTCTGGATTATTCAACATTGATGCTGGGGTTCCCCAAGGAAGTATTCTTGGCCCACTTCTGTACAATATTTTTACATCTGATTTGCCTACTCTTCCTGGTAATGGTGTGTTGTCACTTTTTGCTGATGACACTGCCGTTATTTATAAGGGTAAAATAACCAGATATTTAGTTGGCCGTCTTCAGAAGGGTCTTGACGTTCTTTCCGAATACTTTGGCGACTGGAAAATTCGCATAAATGCAGCCAAAACTCAAACCATCATTTTTCCACTTTCCAAATCGGCCAGATTTGCCCCAAAGGATGATGTTTTGATAAAAATGAATGATGTTTCGATACCCTGGTCAAAGGAAGTTGTCTATTTAGGTCTCATACTTGACTCGAAACTTTTGTTTCGGCAGCATGTAGACAAAATATTGAACAAGTGCAGCATTCTCATCAGGTGTTTGTATCCTTTAATTAACAGAAAATCAAAGCTTTTTTGAAAAATAAGCTAGCAGTTTACAAACAAATAATTTACCCCGTTATTGAGTATGCAGTACCTGTTTGGGAGTGTTGCGCTAGAACTCATAAATTGAAGCTCCAGCGTGTCCAAAACAAGGTACTCAAAATGGTTTTGAATGTTCCTGGCTGGACAAGATCAAGTGAGGTTCATGAATTAGCAGAAGTAAAAATGTTGGATCAGAAGATTCAAGAGAAATGTTTGAAATTCAGGGAAAAATGTGCAATTTCTGAATACCCCTTGATTCAAGGATTGGTTTAGTTTATTGTAAGTTTAAGTTAGTTTTAGGTTAGGTTATGTTTTCTTAACTTTTTTTTTTCCTCATTGTACCTAGTGTTACAAAAATGATAAATCATATACTTCTAAAGTTATAAAAATGAACAATGTTTAAATCACGAAAAGCAAACTAAAGCTGAAGAGCCACAGCTGACCACTTATTATGTAAACCAAATGTAATTACAGTCGACTCTCTGGCTGTCGATCTTCTCGATATCAATAATCCTCCATCCATCGATGAATTCTTCAGTCCCTTCAATCTGCATACTTCAATTATCTTCATTCCTCGATATTTTCCCTTGCTTGAAGGATCTCTTCCTCGACGGTCCCTTGGATTCTGTTTGCTTTAAAAATCTCTTCCGGTTGTCAATAATTTCACTTTCTCATGGCTTGCACAGACATTTTTCTTGATGAAACGAAGCTTTGAAGGGTGTTTGACATTAGTTTGTTTTTGTTTGATGGACGTTGCCATGATTCTCTCCCATAGCTGGGTATCAAGAAAAAAATATTTTCAATCGAGTCTTCATTTTGTATCGTTCTGTAAACTGATGATTCTCTTCCTCGACGGTCCCTTGGATATTGACAACCAGAGAGTCGACTGTATTATAAGAAAGATTCAATAAAGTATATTTAATTCAAAAAAAAAAAAAAAAAACTCTCCAAGATCCTTCTTGCCCGGGAGCTGCACAAGCTGAACGTGTATGTGGCGCCATCCAGGAAGTTCGATGGCCCGGCCATGGAGAGCGAGAATTCACGGCGGTGGACCCCATCGTCAACACCTCTTTCAAGTACCACATCTACTACAGTGGCGGCGAAAAGGCGATGCACGGAGTCGGGTTCGTACATAGCTAAAAAAGTAGTAATCCAGCTGCGTGTAAAAGGCCTGGGTGTAAAATAAATATTGCATTATTTTGTGCAATTTTATGTAATTTTACACCCTGAAATATGTAGCCCATCAGTATGGGAAACCTACTTGACCGAAATGTCAAGCTCATATATGCGTTTATCCTTTCAGATTTTCATCGGTCTGATGGCCGAGCGGGCTAAGGCGCCAGTCCTTACTGTAGGTGCTGGTTTTGAGTCCCGTCGGTTGCAACTTTTTTGTTGTGTTTGCAAAATCTGTACATTTCAATTTCAATTGTGTTTTTATTAGAATTTAACAGTTCTGCTCCAGGATGTTACATTTGCAATTCAGAGATTTGGAGAACCTTTCAACTGAAATCAATTCATAAGCCTTTGCAGGGAGGATACATATTTCTACGTTTAGATTTTGCTAACTGGGTGTTCTTTAAGGGAAAATGAATTTTGAGAAAAAACCCTAGATCTAAGAAAAATTGTACATGCAGCGTGTAATATTGAGTGTCTTTTTTGACGGAGGTGATGTACATGCTTTTGCATGCGATTCTACCATCGTAATTTTTGCTGTGTAGTGATTGGGGATCAGAAGAACCGAGTCATCAAGTGGAATGGTGACTGACCGGATCTGCGTGTTGAGAATCAATCAATTTCTAGATCAACATCTACGCGCCGACGAACGACAACCGATGACTTCGTCCGTAAGCGCGACCGGGCCAACACTTTGATTTTTGCAGCAAAAAAGAGATACGCAGAACAAAACTTCGACTCCAATCTGCCTGCTAAGAAGCTTTGGAGCAACTTGAGACGAGAAGGAATTCACAACAACGCAAAAAAGAACGAGCCTGCGGATGGGGTAGATGCAGACGAATTGGACACCTTCTTCACAACCGGGCATCGGCAGCTGAACGCGGGAGACACAAACGAGCGGCCTGTGGAACCGAGTCACAGAACTGCTTATGATCCAGGCGAACCGAACTTCGTTTTTCGTCACACGGATGTCAACGAGGTCTGCTCTAAGATCCTCGAAATTCAAACAAACGCAGCCGGCTGTGACGACATCCCTATCTCGTTCGTGAAACTACTGTGTCCGTTCGTCCTTCCCCTCCTCGCTCATCTTATCAACAACACATCGACTTTCCCGACTAACTGGAAGAAAGGAATTGTGACTCCAATCCCGAAGGCCGCCAATCCTTCACAGCCAAAGGATTTCCGTCCGATCAGCGTTCTACCAGCTGTGTCCAAGGTTGTCGAAAAAGTCCTCCTATCCCAGATCACGGAACATCTGGACGCTGCTGACCCACCACTCCTAGCGCCGAACCAATCGGGTTATAGGAGAGGCTACAGTACCACGACGGCCTTGACAAAAGTGGTCCACGACCTGTACAGCAACCTGGACGAGAATCGATGCACAGTCATGGTCCTTGTCGATTTTTCTCTGGCCTTCAACTGTGTCGACCACCGGCTGTTGAGGAACAAGCTGCGCGATGAGTTCCGCTTTTCTCGAGCTGCATGCGACCTGATCGCATCTTACCTTAGCGACCGCTCTCAAGTGGTTCGCCTCGGGAGCGCCGTGTCAGCAGCGATGCAAGTCACCGACGGAACACCCCAAGGCTCGTGTCTGAGCGCACTGCTGTTTAGCCTCTACGTAAACAGCTTACCAAGAGCGCTGAAATGACACTGGCAGCTTTACGCCGATGATCTCCAGATTTATCTGTCGGGGCCGATCGCGAATGTTGATCAACTGGTGCGTGACGTTAACGAAGACCTGACCTCGATTGCGCACTGGGCGAGGGCTAATCGACTGTTCCCAAACCCAAAGAAAACGCAAGCTGTAATCTTCTGCAAAACCGGCGCGGTTGTTCCGACGGAGGACGTCGTCTTCTGCAACACCAAGATCCCATTGAGCAGCCAAGTCACGAACCTCGGGGTCAAGATGGACAATAACCTGACCTGGGAACAACAGGTGAACGATGTCCTGCAGAAGACCTACAGCACACTTCGAACCTTCCGCCGTTTTGGACCAGTCTTGTCACTGGAAACACGTCGCAAACTAGTACAAGCTGCTGTGATGCCATTTTTCACCTACTGCGACGTGATATACTACCCTGGACTGACTGCTACTCTCCGCGACCGTCTGCATCGATGCTTTAAATCGGCGATTCGCTTCGTGCACCATCTGCGATGTCGTGACACCACAGCGGCGGTCCGCGACACAATACTCGGACATGACCTTCCCACCAACTACAGAATAAGGATATGCTGCTTCATGAAGCAGGCATACGAAGGACGACTACCCGGCTACATCGCGCAACACCTTCAACGTGGACAACTCGAACGCGCGTCGAATTTTATCGTTCCACGACACACGACTTCCAGTGGAAAAAGCCTGCTGGTGCACGGGACGTCCAGCTGGAACCAACTACCTCTGGCTATAAAGAGAGAAACACGTACTAATGCTTTTAAGCGTGCAATTGTTCGTCACAGTCAAAATTAGTTTTTTTTTGTGTACACTGCCGTTCTACGCATAATTGTCCCATGTCATTTTTGGACGATTCTGACTTTTTATCATTTTTAAGCTTAATTTTACGTAAACTTTCAGAAAAACACATAAAATCTAGAACTTTGTTCAGAAAATCATTGAAAACAACACCAAGTCTGTTTGTCCCATCGTTGAACTTCTACGCATAATTGTCCCACCAAGTATTTTCTATCACTAAATCATGAGTTTTAAGAAGCATTTCATGTTGTTTACCTGTTTAGCTGTGAGAGGATTACAAATAAGGGTGATAAAATGTTAACCGGGGTGATTAGGGACATCTGGGGCGAATAGGGACCCACGGGACAATTATGCGTAGAAACACAGAAATCGATCGAAAAATTTCAATCGCGTTTTTCTCAGTTGCACTTTTTTGAACATGGGACAATTATGCGTAGAACGGCAGTACACGATTTGTAACTATTCGATTTTACTTGTCCTAATTTAAATTTCCGGTTTGTACACCTCCTTGCCCTGATAAAAAGTCTGACTAACAGGATATCGTTGCCAAATAAAATTACAATTACAATTACAAAAGGAAAATTCCAATTCTTTTATTTTTTCATCAAAACATATTGCAAACAAGCTCCGCGCACAGAAACGTCAAACGCCACTTTCCGTTTCTGCACGCAGAAAAATATTTTGTAGAACCAGCCTGTACGAGGTTTGAATCAACAACATTTTTGTTGAATATAATCAACGCCGATTTTGCGTTAAAACAAACCTTGATTTTCTCAATTCAACAAAAATCTTTTGTTGTTTTGAAAAAGTTGCTTTGACGTTTAGCGTTGATTTAACAAAAATCTTTATTTTCAAATCAATAAAACGTTTTGTTGATTCAAACATGCCTTATTTTTCTGCGTGTGTTACTTTTCAGCTGCGTACCGCTTAAGAAAAATCTTTTCCTTAACCGGTTCTTGGGCGTTTTTTTTATATCTAGATATTTTTTTTTTTGAAAAGTTCCTATCTCGGTTTTCAAAAAGCCGTAAGAGCCACCTTGACCTCCGGTACTATTTTTAGTTTTTCTTCAAAATGAACCAATATTTCATTTGTTTTAAGTTTAGGGCACTTGAAGGACGTGTAGATGAACAATCTCAGCATTTTTGAAATTGGTTTTTCGTAAGTAGGTCGAGTACCGATGCAAAAAGGGCTTAGCTTGTCAATGGCTCTTGTGTCCTTTTGAAAACTAATCTAAGCTATAAGCTATTGTGTTTCATATGTTTATAGGACCTAACCAAAAAAAAGTCTGGATATGGAGTTTTGCGTTCCTTCCGATCTGCGTATTAGCCTTTCAGCCGCATGCTTATTAACTTTTTTTAACAAATTAAATTTTTGTTGCAATTGGGTCCTAAAATGAAGCTTAGATTGCTGATATTATTGTTTACAGCGATAAAGCTTATTTTTCTGAGTACAATGACCCTTTGCACGACCACAAAGAGTTTAAAATGGATTTTTAAATCAATTTTGAAAAATTAACCTCGCGGTCCTTCTTGACAGAAAAGCTCCTACTTGACAGCTCGTTCCAAGGGGACCATAGTTGATCCATCGAAAAAATGTTGTCTAGTCAAAAAAAATTTTTGCATTAAAATGAAAAAAAGTGATCAGAAATGGTTTTTAATCGTGTTTTTTACCGTTGTACATAAAAATTGACATAGGGCTTTAGTACCCAATTTCATTTTCAAACATCTTTTTATTTAACTGATAAAGCTATACCCCGCATAGTCATGAACTATATAACTACTTTATGACAAATAGTTACTCAACTATTTATCAAATGGTCTCTACTATTCATTAAATTGTAACCCAACTATATATGTACGATATATCAAACCATTAATTCCATTCCCAAAATAGTTTTGGTCGATTTTACTATATGAGAAATTAGTTGTTAGGCAGAAAACTATATGAGGTTTTCATACATATGTAAATATTTTTATAAACTTGGATTTTACGTCAAATAGTCATTGCCCAAAAAAATTGACTATTCCCTATAAAGTTTCTGAAAAACTACTTTACCGACACTACTTTGCCGACACTTTAAAAAAGACCGCAAAAATGAACCCTACAATTGTTATGATAACTACTTCGGATATAATCAAATTTGATTTTTAAGTTCTATCGATAGTTGGTGAATGTTTACCGCCATTATATGTGATGTTATTTACGTTGCTGCCGAACTGCTGCCGCCTTATTCGATTGATCTATATCTGTTGGTGGCTTTTCAGTGGTTTTGGTGACATGTTGTTTTAGAAGGGAGCAAGCTCGGGGGCAAGTATTTTTCGATAAGTCCAAGTAGTCCAAACAATTGACTCATTTTATAATGAACAGTAATAGTCCACCATGTAGTACACATATTTTTGGTGTATGGTAAGAACAGCATGCCTACTTTTTCTGGAATAGTGAAAGTCAATTTCATGAGCCCTCGTAACATTTTTCTTCTTTTGGGGAGTTTTCTGATAATCTGAGGAAAAGTGGGTGTGTTGAAGGTTCTCTATCATCCAGAGGAATCGACTGTGATCAATTTACTTGATAAAAGTTGAAATTTTTGTACCAATCGTTTAACATATAGTTGGATTATATAACAAACTGTAATTGTACTCCATACTGTTGAAATATTGTTTGAACTATTTGGACTTATAGAAATTTTTAATTCAAAATAGTATGGTGTATAGTAATTTTACTTCATGTAAGTTGACAAATTATTTGGATTATACAAACTTATCGAAAAAATGTGGCCGCCATCAATTGTGTTCTACTATAGCATTTATAGTAGGTTTTTAGTTCTTACAGGTTCTGACTATAAAAATCTAAAATCTGTGGAATTTTGCTATATTGTTCTCAATAAAGTTGATAAATTGTTTGAACTATTTGGACTTGTACATTTTTTCGTTGAGTCACGTTGTCTAAACAATCCGAACTGTTTAGTGTAAGGTTATTGTACCCCAAATATTTCAAAAATAGTTAGAATCATTAGATTTACTTCAATAAAAACCTCATCATTTGACGATCAGTTTCGTTATGGTTTTGTATAGTGCCGTAACTATATGATAATGGTTAAGTATGTGGTAACTACATCTCTTTTAGTAGTAATATAGTTTGGACTATTCCCCCGATGGTTTTTGATTATGCGGGACGTCATCACTGCACGAACCCTCATTCAATTTTGTTGGAAGTAAACTTGCATACAAGATTCAAAGATGCAACGCTGAACAAGTTCAGCCGCAGGGGTGAGCGCGAGCTTCAAAAATTGTTGCCAGACACATTTACTAGCATATGCACCATATGGCAGTTTTTAAAATTTAATATGATTTTTTACGATATCACTGAAAACATGCATTGAATAATAACATAATTGTTACAAATTCAATAATTTTTAAGTTTTGAGACTGTTCAGCTGACATCACAATGCAATCATCATCATCATCTTAAGATGTTTCTTGATTCAAATTGATTTTTTTTTATATATTTTGTTTGTGGTTTAACCGTCCAACTGGCAGCACTTGCGGCGCGCAAATCAAAACAAACAACAGTTTTCATTTGAAAAGTACCGTTATCCAGATTGTTGTCCTTTTTTCACGTGCCTCTCCCGAACACAAAAGAAAAGTTTTTCCGCGTCTATTCCGATTTTCTTGTGCAATGTGATCTATTTTCATCATACAACGTAGCAAATGGTTCCAACGCGCTTCGCTCCGCGCACGGGTCTGCCCGCCCCGACCGGCTTCGGCAACCAACGCCGCTCACATCCTCCTCCGACGAACTGCGCACCGTCGTGGTCCTCCTCCAATGGATTCCCGTTCAAAATGCCCGGCGTCCCACAGCGGGCCCGTCCACCCGGTCTTCCACGGGGAACCGGGCCATCCACGGGCTGGCGACAGGCTGCCCCGCGGGGACCGCCCCCACCTCGGCCGCAGATTGCTCCGGTGGTCGGTTCTACGACGGCTGCGGCTAGAAGTGTTGGGAACACAACGCGGGACAATCTGATGAGTATGGACGATACGCTGCTGAACGCGGTGGATTTGGTCGGAATTGAGCGGATGGCCAGCCCGAAGGACACACAGCCCGTCGTGTTCAAGAAGCCGGAACAGACCCGGGCTGGTTTTATGTTGCAAGGTTAGTTGGTTGGAATCGTTGGATATTGTGAGTACTGATGGTTGTTTTTTTAGCTGCCCGCTTGCGTCCGCTGTCCCCGGCCGCCAAGTCTCCGTCACCGAAGAAGGCTCGCTCCTCCGGTCCAAGCCGGTACATCGTGCTGGACATTTCGCAGAAGGATTCCCCTGACGGAGCGAAATCCGTTCAGGATGGTTGGCTCAATCGGAAGGAATCGCCGCCCGGGAAGCTCTCCGCGACCATCCCGAACTCGCGCAAGTCGCTGTTCGAATCGCGGATCTCCACGCCAAAGCGCAAGGGTTCGAACGAGGTTACGGCTTCGTCGAGCAAGCCCAAGATTCCGAAGGAACCGACCGTGGATATGTTCGAGCTGGACTCGCAAGCCTTCGACGACTGGGAGAGCGAGCAGATGGAACTGGTTTTGCCGAAGGCGAAGCCTCCGGAGGCGGTCGTTCAGCAGGTTGATGACGACGATGATTACTTCCCGAGCTACCAGGAGGCCGTGGATCCCAACTGCAGCCAGTTGTTCCTGGAGGAAGTCGATCGTAACGGGAAGAAGCCTCTGACGCAGGTTGGAACGCCGCTGCGATCCCCCGAGGTGCACTCGATCGTGAAAAACAGCGCAACCTGCTCGCAGTACATCCGGCTCGAGCGATCCATGATGGAGGAGAACCACGCGAACCTGCTGGACGACTTTGTGGACAGTCAGCTGGCGCGGGAGTTCGATTCGTCCCAGCAGCGCCAGCAGATCATGGGCGTGTTCAACGAGTTTGAACGCACCCTGCTGGACACGAGCAACGTCGAGTTCAACGTCCCGCCGCCGGAGGTTGATGCGGACCTGGCTGAAATCAACTGGGAGGAGGATGTGACGATCGCGGCCGAGAAACCGTCGAACCGGTCCCGGTTGGCGCACATTTTCGGCAAGCAGGCGAGCGTGGGTTCGCCGAAGCTGGTGGCTCGCAAGTCGGCGCCGCTGGTGTCGTCCCACTTTAAGGACATGGGGCCGTACTTCGGGCTGCCGACGCAGGTCAAGCACCTGATTGCGAAGTACCGCGGGATTCAGGAGTTGTACGGTGAGTTGAAGAGGGTCACAAGTTTGTTCAAGTTCCTAATTTGATGATTTTTTTGTAGATTGGCAAAAGGAGTGCCTGGGGCTGACGGCGATCGTCGAGCGGCACAACCTGATCTACGCGCTTCCGACGAGCGGCGGGAAAACGCTCGTCGCCGAGATCATCATGCTGCGCGAGGTGATGCTACGGAACCGGAACGTCATGTTTATCGTGCCATACGTTTCCATCGCGCAGGAAAAGCTGGCCGCCCTGGCACCGTTCGCCGTCGATTTGGCCTTCCTGGTGGAGGAGTACAGCGGCGGCAAGGGGGCGATTCCGCCGCGGAAGCGCAAACACAAAAACTCGATCTTTGTGTGTACGATCGAAAAAGCGTTGGTTTTGATGGACGGGTTGATTGAGGTTGACCGGGCGAACGAGGTCGGGTTGATCGTGATTGACGAGCTGCACATGATCGGGGAGGATCGTCGGGGAGTGCACTTGGAGGTGCTGCTGACGAAGGTGAAGGCCATACAGGCGGGGATTCAGGTTGTGGGGATGAGTGCGACGATTGGGAATCTGGACGAGATCGCTCGGTTTATGGAGGCGGACATTTACTGTCGAGATTTTCGGCCGGTCGAGCTGCAGGAGTACGTCAAGTGCGGGACGGATCTGTTTGAGATCAACACGAAGGCTCGGACGTTGGAGGAGGCGTTCAAAACTAAGAAGGAGGTTGATTTTGGCTACACGGAAGAGCAGCGTCGGGTCGACCCGGATCACGTGATTGCACTTGTTACGGACGTAATACCCACAAAGTCCTGCCTGGTGTTCTGTCCGACGAAGCGGCAATGCGAGCAGCTGTGTACCCTGATGAAGGATTGTTTGCCGCGGGAGCTGTTGCTGCACCGGACCAAGGAGCGTGAGGAGCTGGTGGTTGCCCTTCGGGCCGAAAACGACGGCGCAGACCTGTTGGCAAGTGCGTTCCTGCTGGGCATAGCTTACCATCACTCGGGACTGTCGTTCGACGAGCGCAAGATGATAGAGGACGCCTACCGGCTGGGGATCCTCTCGCTGATCATCTGTACGTCAACGTTGGCCGCAGGTGTCAACCTCCCCGCCAAGCGAGTCATCATCCGATCCCCGTTCATTGCTACCAATTTTACAACGCTTAGCAGGTACAAACAGATGGCAGGGCGTGCGGGTCGCGCTGGCCTCGGTGAACCTGGAGAGAGCATTCTAATCTGCCAAAAGAAAGACATCGCGGCGGTGTGCAATCTTCTTTGCTCGCCCATGGACGAAGCCAACTCGTCGCTGCACACCGACAACGGTAACTACCTCAAGAACCTAATCCTCAGCTCAATCGGACTGGGACTGTGCTCCACCCGGAACGACGTTCAAAAATTCATGGCCAAAACCCTGCTGGCGCTGCAAGCCGAACGGCTCGGAGTTGACCTGCGTCAGCTGACCGACCGAACGCTGCAAACGCTCTACAAGGAGAACGCCATCAACGCCAAGAGTGACGGGTGCAAGAAGACCCCCGTCAACATGACGATTCGATTCGACGAAACCGAAAGCAGCCAGGCCGAACCGGCAAACGAGAGCGCCCAGATCCATGAGTTGCACGTAACGCGCGGAGCGAAAGGCACCTCGGACGAGGGAAAACTCGTGAAAACGATGAAGAAAAATACCCGACTGGTGATCAACGAACTGGGCAAGGCCGCAATACGGGCGGGCTTCCACATGGACAAAGCCCGCCGATTCTACGACGAAATGGAGCGCATCGGGGAGCGGTTAAACGTGCTCGACCAGTACCACCTGCTGTACGTGATCGTGCTGGAGGACGACGGAACGCTGCGGCCAACGGACGCCGATCTGAAGGCGTTTGTCGCCTTGATCCAGCAAGAGCAACGTCTCGCCTTCGCCCAAAGATTTCACGTTGGCGAGATCACAGTACAAAAAATGAGCAGTTGCATACGGTTTCCGGCCGACCTGCGCAACACCGTCAACCGCTTCTTCCGGATGACGATCGTCAGCGAACTGTGGGACCTCGTACCGCCCCAGCGGGTCGCCCGAAAGTACAAGCTCGACGCCGGCTCGGTCCAGCAGCTCATGACGAACGTGGCGTCGACCGCGTCCGGACTGCTGCGCATGACCGAGCAGCTACCGAAACTGTGGGCCTACCGCCAGCTGCTCGCCACCATGACCCAGCGGCTGTCCCACTGCTGCACGATTGAACTGCTGCCGCTGATGGAACTGCCGGGCGTCAAAATTGTAAGCTAGAAATTCCCTATTTCAAACAATCCTATTTCTCAATTTGGTTTTCATTTTCCAGGCTCGCGCAAAGCAGCTCTGGAGGGCGGGCTTCACCTCCTTGGCATCGATAGCGGCCGCTAAGTCAAGTGATCTGGTGACAATGGTAGAGTACATGAACCACCGAAACGCGAGCCAGCTCATCATGGCCGCCAAGGTAAGTTTTCTATGCTCAACCGTAACACGACTGTAACGTAAGATTTGTGTTATCTCGCAGGCCAAACTGATGGAACAGGTCGAGGAACTGCGGGACAGGGTCGAGGACTACCTCCAGGTGATTCGGTAGCTGGCTCCGGGGGAAGATGATAACGAAACGACAAACTACAACGGCCTCTCGTGGTCTGCAATAATTTACGCAGTGATCTTTTAGACAATCGTTGGGCGGGTTCGATTCACTTGTTAACACTTTTTTCGTTATGATATTATTAAATTAAACACCTTTATACAAACATGTTTTACAAAGAAAAAGATCTGAATTGTTTGAGTAGCTGGTGTATCACCATCCCTTTCCTCAGGGAATAAATATGTGCCTTATTAAAAATCTTGTTGTTATGTAATTTAAAAGTAAAGTGGTTTTACATTAGTAGACATTTTACATAAATTTTGTTAAGCCAAAGCCGATCAAATTACACCTTGTCATCATGATGACAAGGTGCAACCTAGCTGCACGGAGAAAAAAGAGTTCCCAAAATCGTGAACACCCGTTCATGAAATTGGGAACCACGAACAAAGTGTTCAAATGCCATGGTACGATTTTCAAAAAACGTACCATGGAATTTGAACACTTTGTTCGTGGTTCCCAATTTCATGAACGGTTGTTCACGATTTTTGGAACTCTTTTTTCTCCGTGTGGTGGCCTGTGGAAACGACTCGTAAACCTTTGACCAGCGAGGGTCAGAGTTGAGACGGCTAGAAAAAAAGGGGCGCGTCAATGTGGGAAAGGGAAGTAATTTGTGATTGTAGACGGTATTGTTTTGATTCGCAGTATGTTGAGTCAACTGCTGTGGATGAACCTGAGCATCGCAGAACGGGGTTTCTCTACTTTCAGGGTGGCCACTCAAGTCGGGAAATCGGGAAAGTCGGGAAAAAGTCGGGAATTTGCCAAAATCCACGAAAAATCGGGAAAAAGTCGGGAATTTGTGATTTTTTGTTAGAAAGTCGGGAAAAGTCGGGAATCCCAAGCATCCTTGCTTGAAAAATATTTTCTAACTCTTTTATAATTTTGAAACATTTTGAACACCTTTGAAATTTATTTCACTCAATTCGTATTCAGCATCTAACTTTAAATTTCGGGTTCCTTTCACTATTTCAATCTATATGAGAATATGAGAATTAAAAGGCTATTTTAGACCTACGACATTAAACATTCTAATAAATATTGAATGATTATGGTGGCATGCAAATGACCCAAATTTTTTGATATTTTTTATATGAATCAACAGATTGTTATTTATTTTTGCCTATGTTTATCAAACAAAAAGTGTTTGATTTCGACGATTATGTTACTGTTTCATTTTGCAACACTGCTTGAATATATATATAAAAAAAACGTTTCTTAATCCACCATTAGGTAAGTGGTGCCTTCCTCTCATTTACAAAGTAATAATGAAAATAAGTTTAGGAAAATAAAAATATGTATACCTGATACAGACTTTTCCAGAAAACATGCAGACTCTCATTTGAAGCAATGTGGCAACCGGGAGTTTCGCATCTGGCGCGACTCTCGCACGTAAACAAAAAGACCCGGCCTTTTGAGGGTAGGCAAAAAATCACCCTCTTTTGTATCTACAAAAATCTTTTTCTTGGCATAACTTTTTAAATACTTAACTAATCATAAAAAAAATTAATAGGGTCTTAGGGGACCCCAAATCGAACAGAATAAGGCAGATCCGGCCAAAATCGGTTCAGCCAGTTATGAGATAATCGTGTGGAAAAAAATCATGTCTACACACATCCCCACAGACATTTGTTCAGAATTTGATTCTGAGCCGATAGGTATACGTGAAGGTATATCTAGGAGTTGTATTTAAGAAGTTCATTTTTCGAGTGATTTTATAGCCTTACCTCAGTGAGGTGAGGAAGGCAAAAACAAATCCCACTATAGATTTGCTATAGTTTTTATTTGTAGTAAGTATTTTTGAATCTTAAACTAAATTTATTCAGTCATTTCAACTATTGTTTCCAAATGTTTCACGGAAAGGGGATCCATCGCCAAATCGCGATAAAGTTCGCTAAAACTAGCGAAAAATGTCGCTAATTTCTCAGCCTGCACAAAAATTACCTAGAATCGCTAATTTTTTTCGCTGGTTTGGAAACCGATGAAATTCTACCAAACCAGTGAAAAAAAACACTGGTTTGGTGAAAAATGTCGCTGTTTGGGGATCAGTTTTGCTAGAATCAGAAAATTTTCTCGCTGGTTTGGAAAAAGCGGCAGGGCACCAAAATCAACCAGGAGATTATTGTACTGGTTTTGGGAAACAATTCGCTGGTCCAGCGGATTTCTTCACTGGACCAGTGTTCTTTTACGCTGGATCAGCGTTTTCTATCGCTGACGTCCGGGTTTTTTCCGGCGGCAGCAGCTCGTACCAAAATCAACCAGTAGATTATTGTGCTGGTTTTGGGAAACAATTCGCTGGTCCAGCGGATTTTTCACTGAACTGGTGTTCCTTCACGCTGGATCAGCGTTTTCTATCGCTGACGTCCGGGTTTTTTCCGCGGCAGCAGCTCGTACCAAAATCAACCAGGAGATTATTCTACTGGTTCCGGCAAAAATCCGCTGGTTCAGCGAATGTTTCCACTGGACCAGTGTTTTTGCACTGGATCAGCGTTTTTATCACCGACGTTTGTTTTTTGTTTTGGCGGCAGAAGCCTATGCCAAAATAAACCAGGTTGTACTTACTTGCCACAGCACAAACTGTTCCGCGGCCATGGTCAAGTTCCTCGCCTACGATTCTTGCTGCCACCTGCGACAATTTGTGCACTCATCTATGCAGCAGTACAAATACATCTCCAGCTTCACTGCACCGTATTTTTCTGCTGCGAGAACTTTATGGAAACGTGCTTCTTTTCATTGAAAAGAACCCTCACCTGTTGAGTATGTATTTTAATGCTGAACACTTGATGCAGAACTTTTTCATGCTTTTTGTTTTGAAAAAACCCTAAAGCAATTCGATTGCCACAAATCGCTTCCGAACGTGAACAATAACAAACATTTATGACGGCTGTCGGAAGGATGTGTATCAAACCAGCGAAAACTTTCGCTGGAAAAGAAACCGTTTCGGAAATAACAAACCAGCGAAACCAAGTTGCTGGATTTGATTTCGCGCAGCCACCTTTTTCAGCGAAAAATTTCGCTGGTTTAGAGAAAAATTTCGCTGATATCAGCAAAACCAACCCAGCAAAATTCGGTCGCTGGTTTGGCGATCGATCCCCTTTCCGTGTTGATTCCCTAAAACTTATGTGTGATTATGGATACCACAACTATAGACAAAGCTTGATTTTCAGTTTTCGGATAACTTTAATATCGAAAAAATCCAAAGGTTTTTCGTTCTGATTGAAAAAAAATGGAAAAATAACGCTTTGAAAATATTTGCAAATAAGGCTGGTAAAAATATAATCTAATTTTTTTTTCAATAATAAGTTTTTTAAATATTGTTTTTCTGAAGTTTTACGTCTTTTTCCGTGTTGTGCTCTCAAAATTTGTAAAATGTTTAAAAAGCCTTCGTTTGATAAGAAATTCATAAACGTTATACAATCACACAGAAAAATGTTTTGTAGAATCAGCCTGTAGGAGGTTTGAATCAACAAAAATTTTATTGAAAATAATCAACAAAAAAATGCGTTGAAACAAACCTTGATTTACTCAATTCTACAAGTCTTTTGTTGTTTTGAAAAAGCTGCTTTGACGTTTAGCGTTAATTCAACAAAAATCTTGATTTTTGAATCAACAAAACGTTTTGTTGATTCAAATATACCTTATTATTCTGCGTGATGTATTCTAAATAGCATGTAAAAGACTTTACATGTTTTTTGAATGACGGGACAAATTGAATTTAAATTTGTATTGACTTGATTAAATTAATGAGAATTTGTTTGAATTATTGCCGGGACCCGTAGTGTTATTTTTTTTTTTTTTTGGTTATTACAAATAAGTTTAGAGAACTTTTGTCGTATAAAATAAGAGGTAAAATATGAGGTGTTATCAAACTGTCAAATATTTACAAAGAATCAAAGGATACTTTGTAAAAATATCTTTTAAACGGATTCATAGATATTTTTTAATTCTTAGAAAGAATAATAACGTTAATCAAGTGTAAAGCATTGATAATACAAAAAGACTGTTTTTTGACCCTGAATCAAAATTATGGTGCCATTTTTGAAGTGAAGTTTTTAGGAATTTATTATTGAAATTCAAGTTTTTTTCTAAAACTTTTTAGGAATTTATTATTGAAATTCAAGTCTTTTTTTTTGCTAAAACTGTCAATGATTTTTTAGAAACTCTGTCCGATGGTTTATATTGACTTTTTATAAAGAGTTTTTGATTTGAAATCATTCTTTAGATAAGAATACATATTTTTTTAGGTTCTGGAAAAGTCGGGAAAAAATCGGGAATTTGAAAATGGGATTTGAGTGGTCACCCTGGTTACTTTCCATTTCAGCTAACAGCTATCTTTTGTTTATTTTGTTTCACTGATTTTCTAAAACGGCTTCTGTTTACTATCCTCGATTTGATTTCGATTTTACTTATTTGATTCTCTTATTTCTCAACGCTTTTCCACTCTATTTTACCAATTGATGCTGCTGTAACAAACTGTCTGCTTTCCCTTAATTTGGCAGCGATGTCAATTTTGTTTATCTTTATTTATCTATTTGAATAATTTCTCATCTTCCCTGTAAATTGCCCTCAATACAATCTAAGCTTGTTTGTTACCTCTATTTATTAACTATTGTTAATTTCTTTATCTACTTCATAAATTACTATCTTTTACTATTGATTCTTTACATAGTATATTTCCTTCACTGTCCATTGTTTTGAAACTTCACCTTTTTTTTAAGCAAGTGAGGTTCGAGCCCTTACTCAATCTATGGAATGATTAAAGGATCAACACAAATATACTATTGAAAAACTTTTCTAAACTGCTTAGGCCCGTTCTTACACTGAAAATTGCGAATTGCGAAGTTTGAACACGTGCGCTTTGAATTTTTCAAAAATATTAAGACAGGGCCAAATGGTTTTTCTCCAGAGTTTGTATGGAGAATTAGGGAGTTCTGTGGAAGGAACGAAGACGCGTGGTTGAATTTTTGTGTTTTCTTTTGTTTGATTTGTCTTGGAAGCATTCTATATTCGCTAAAATTAGCAGAATCGCATATTTCAAGATTTTTTAATACTTGAATTTTATTTTTTATTTTTAAAAGATACAAAACAGTTTTTTATGTCGCAATGTTTATTCTAAAAAATGAACAATTAGAAAAAAATAACAATTAGAAAACTTATAATTTTTAGGGGAGGGGGTCTGGCAAAATGTGAAGTACTTTTGTAGGGGGTTCAACCGTGAAAAAGTGTAACAAAGGGGGGGGGGGCGGGTGCTAATTTAATTTTGGCCGATTTTTGCGTGACATACTTGATGGATGACGCCTAAGTGTGCTTTAAGGTAAATGTTGGGGTCCACATTCTTTGGCTACTCCTAATTATAATTATTGGATTTTAAACAAGTTTAAATTTACACTTCTGGAGTTTTTTTTTTTTTTTTTTGAAAAGGTCCAATAAACCAAATTTTCAGTTTTTGCTTTTTTTGATGTTTTTAAATACCCCTGACTCAAGACGGCTTTAAAAACACCCAAAAAGCAAAAACTGAAAATTTAGTTTATTGGACCTTTTCCAAAAAAAAAACTCCGGGCTTAAGCTTAGAACAAGATTGTCCGTTCGACGCAGTGGTGAACGCAGAACGCTGTGCCAGTTCGATTTTTCCAACAACTGTCAGTCGAACAATCTACAGGGGTTGCTTTGTTCAATGGTCGATGACTGGCAGGCTATGATGACAGGCGCAAAATTTTGCGTTTGCGTCCAGGTCTGACGGACAATCTTGTTCTTACCTTTACCTTTACTGAATAAGATACAACATAAGCTTCGCCATGTTGAGTGTAGAATAAAAGTGCAATTTGCCTAACCCTAATTCACGGTGTACCGGAACTACCACACCTTACACTCCAAAACCTTGTCTCACACAAACGTCAGAATAAACATTCCAATCCGAACTACCAAACAGCAACCACGCGTTTTATTACTACTGCTAAGAGGTTACGGGCCCCAGCCATAACCTAGAAAGTTTCGGAAAAGTACGTGTGAAAAGTTTGGCGGAAAGTCGTGCGCGATGGGCGAAAAAGTTGAAACCGTCCGGATTCGGCAGTTCGATGGCAGCAACTTCAGCAACTGGAGTTACCGGGTCCTCCGGTACTTGAAGACGTTGGGACTGAGGCACTGCATCGAGAAGGCGGCCGAGGAGGAAGACTTTTGGAACGTTCCGGAAGGGGATGCGCAGGCGGCAGCCAAGGAGGTTTTGAAGGCACGGCGGATGAAGGAGGACGACCGGTGCGCGAACGCGCTCGTCGAGTTGGTCGCGGACAGCCACCTTGAGCACGTCAAGGGAAAGGAGAGCCCGAAGGAAATTTGGGACGGGCTGTGCGCAGTTTTCGAGCGGAAAAGCACCACGAACCGGTACCTGCTGAAGAAGCAGCTCCTGACGATGAAGTTTGACGAGAAGGAACCCCTGCAGGACCACTTTTTGAAATTCGACAAGCTGGTCCGGGAGCTGAAGGGTGCTGGTGCGAAAATGGACGAGGAGGACACGATCTGCCATCTGATGCTGACGATGCCGGATTCCTACGACACCGTCACGACGGCCATGAGCGTGATGTCGGACCAACTGACGATGGACGTCGTCCGGCGGAACTATCTGGATTTCGAGGCCAAGCAGAAGGGGAAGCGTGCAGAACAACAAACGGAAGACGCTCCTTTGGCGGGCCGTTCGAAGCCGAAGTTCAAGTGTTTTTCCTGCGGCGGCGTCGGGCACAAGAAGAACCAATGTCCGAAGCGGAACGACAAGAAGCCGGAACAGCGGAGGAAGCCGGAGCACAAGGCGAACCTGGGATCCAATCCCGTGTCGTTCGTGGCGGACGTGCAAGAAGTCGCGGCCGTGAGCTCGCGAGAAGATTCTCGATGGTATTTGGACAGCGGAGCTTCCGAGCATATGTCGAACGACAAGGAGGTGTTCGAGAGCTTGCAGGAGTTGAAGGATCCGGTGGTGATACAAACTGCGAAGGCCGGAATCAACCTGCTGGCTCGGCACAAGGGCCGGGTGAATGTCCAATCCACGGTTGGTGGCGAAACGATCGAGATCGAGATAGAGGATGTGCTGTTTATCCCGGAGCTCACCCTCAACCTGTTGTCGCTGCGACGCCTCGAAAACAGCGGCAAGAAAGTGATCTTCTACGAAGGAAAAATCTTCGTCGAGCGAGACGGGGACGTCGTTGCCACCGGAAGACAGTTCGGCAAGCTGTACGCCATGGATTTTCGGCGCCGGGAATCCGACGGACAAGCGATGGTGTCTGGCCGGGTGTGCCGGAAGTTGGAGCTGTGGCATCACAGATTCGGCCACTTGGGGAACGAGAATCTACAGAAGCTCGTGCGAAAGCAGATGGTCGACGGCATGGACATCGCGGAGATTGAGAACGGTGCCGAGAAGGTGATCTGCGAGTGCTGTATCTCCGGGAAGCAGACTCGAGAACCGTTCCGGAAGCTGGCAGAGAAGCGCGCTCGGCGCCCACTGGAAGTTGTGCACAGCGACGTCTGTGGCCCAGTCACACCCGTGACGTGGGACGGCAATGCGTATTTCGTAAGTTTCACTGACGATTTTACGCATTTGGCCGTTGTTTACCTGCTCAAGACCAAGAACGAAGTGCTGGAGAAGTTCGTCGAGTACGAAGCGATGGCCACGGCGTACTTCGGCAAGCGGATTTCTCGACTCCGGTGTGACAACGGCGGTGAGTACACTGGCCATGCGATGCGGAGATTCTGCAAGTCGAAGGGCATCCAGTTGGAGACGACGGTTCCGTACACGCCGGAACAAAACGGATCGAGCGAGCGGCTCAACCGGACCGTCGTGGAGAAGGTGCGGGCAATGCTCGCGGCCAGCGGACTTCCGAGGAATCTGTGGGGCGAAGCTGTTTACACGGCGATCTACGTGCTGAACAGGAGTCCCAGCGTAGCGGTTGAAGGTGACGTCACTCCTTACGAGGCGTGGCACGGCAAGAAACCGGACGTGTCGATCCTGCGGGTTTTCGGCAGCGACTGCTACGCGCACGTGCCGAAGCAACGGCGCAAGAAGCTGGATTCGAAGACGGAGAAAGTGAAGTTCATGGGGTACGGGCCGACTGGATATCGAGTGTGGAACGGCCAGAAGATCTTCACTGCGCGAGATGTTGTGTTCAACGAGCTAGTGTTCACCAACGATGAAGAAAAAGAAGAACACAGTGCAAGTGAAGAGCGGGTCGTTGTGGAGAAAAGTGTTGTTCGCCAGGTGAAACCAGTGCAGCAAGTCGAACCGGCGCGGCCGGTGGAACCAGCGCTGCCAGAAGATTCGGAGGCGGAGTCCGAGTACAACACTGGTGAAGAAAGTGCTGAAGAAGACGAAGTGGTTCCTGTCCCGGAACTGACGCCTGCTGGACCCAGTCCACAACGTGACACTGAAGGAAGAGAAAAGCGTACGATTGTGCCCCCGGCATGGCATGCCGACTTCGACATGACCGTGTTTGCGCTGTGTGCTGAAGAGTACGTCGATGAGATTCCTTCGAGCGTCGGCGAGTTGCGGAGGCGACAGGATTGGCCGAAGTGGGAGCAAGCCATTCAGGAAGAGCTCACTTCGCTGGCGAAGAACGACACGTGGCGCTTGGTGGCGCCCCCTGACGGAGCGAGGATCGTCGACAACAAATGGGTGTTCAAAGTCAAGAAAAACGGTGACGGAACCGTGGAGAGGTACAAAGCAAGGCTCGTGGCACGTGGGTTCACTCAGCGGGCGGGCTTCGATTTCTCCGAAACGTACTCACCGGTGGCGAAGATGGCGACGTTGCGGATACTCTTGGCCCTGGCGAATCACGAAGGCTGGCATCTCCACCAAATGGATGTCAAGTGCGCCTTCCTGAACGGTTCGCTGGACGAGGACATCTACATGTGCCAGCCGCCTGGCTTTGAGAGGGGGAAGGACCTTGTTTGCAAGCTGAACAGATCAATCTATGGCTTGAAGCAATCCTCCAGGAACTGGAACCGACGATTCGACGACTACGTGACGAAGTTGGGGTTCAAGCGGAGCCAACACGATTTGTGCTTGTACCACTGGAAGGCGGATGGTGTCGTCACGTACATGCTGATCTACGTGGATGACATTTTGATCGCCGGGAACGACCTGAAGGCGATCCGGGCCCTGAAGGGTAAGCTGTCCACGGAGTTCGAGATGAAGGATATGGAGGAGGCCAAGATCTTTCTCGGACTGCGGATCAATCGTGACAGGAAGGCGGGATCGATGACCATCGATCAGAAGGCGTACACGCTGGGAGTTCTCAAGCGATTCGGCATGGAAAACTGCAAGTCTTCTCCAGTGCCGATGCAACCGCGCTTGAAGCTGGAGAGAGGTGATCCGAAGGAACTCACCGACAAGCCGTACAAGGAACTGGTCGGTTGTTTGATGTACTTGACCGTGACGTCTCGACCGGATATCTGTCCGGCGGTCAACTACTTCGCCAGTTTCCAAAGCAGTGCAACCGAGGAGCACTGGGTCCACTTGAAGCGCGTACTGCGGTACCTTCAAGGTACGCTGGACTACAAGCTGGTCTACCAGCGAACGGATTCGGCGGTCGGAGTCGAAGCTTTTGCGGACGCTGATTGGGGAAACGACCCCACCGACAGGAAGTCCGTGTCCGGGTTCGTGCTCAAGCTGCACGGCCAAACCGTGAACTGGTCGACGCGCAAGCAAACTTCTGTGGCGTTGTCGTCGACGGAAGCCGAGCTGATGTCACTTTGCCAAGCAAGCTGCGAGGTGATGTGGATGCTGAACCTGCTGGCGTCCATCGAGTACGAGGTGCCCCAACCGGTCACCGTCTACGAGGACAATCAGCCATGCATCTCTGTCACGGCTGATCCACGCAAGCTGAAGAGGATGAAGCACATCGACGTCCAGTATCGGTTCGTGAAAGAGCTGATCGACAACGGTAAGCTGCGTCTGCAGTACCTATCAACGGAGGAGCAAGTCGCCGATCTCATGACGAAGGGATTAGCGGCACCACGATTCAAGAAGCTGAGGGAGATGCTAGGAATAGCAAATTGAGGCGGGATGTTGAGTGTAGAATAAAAGTGCAATTTGCCTAACCCTAATTCACGGTGTACCGGAACTACCACACCTTACACTCCAAAACCTTGTCTCACACAAACGTCAGAATAAACATTCCAATCCGAACTACCAAACAGCAACCACGCGTTTTATTACTACTGCTAAGACGCCACCCTAGATCGCCTAGTGCTGCACCTCGTGCAGTATAAACAAAAGCCCCCGTCTGTGGAGTGGTGAATTCTTAACACGTCACCAACTGACGTTACGAACACACATAGGATTTGTTACTGTTTACATCTGTGATAATTTGTGCTGTTATAAGATTGTGAAATAACCTGTTAAGTTAAGTGTAATAAATCGATCTCTTCTGATCCAACCTCCGACCAGACAAGTCGTCTGGCGGAGCCACCAAAACAAGTTGTTTTCATTCAACCCGAAGTCTGGTCCGCTCGCCCTCATCGTTGCCGCTGGAAGAAGTTGGTCGCCCATGGATCCGGTCCTCTCGGAGTCGGCCCCTGGCCGAACATACATAAATGTATATTTTATTCTCGGTGGCTAAACCCTCCCGGGTATCAATTATTCCGCGAGGTCAACAGGCAGATTGTGATGTACGGTCGGGTTAAACCTAGGGGGTGTACAAAGTAAAAATATTTACCATTCGTTAACATATTGACGTTGTTGTTGATTTATTGGCCAATAAATCAACGAGAATGTTATGACCTACATTTGCACACCTTGATTTGACAATTTGACAGTTGACAGTTTGACAGACAGACGAAAACAACAAAATATTGTTGGCGACAAAATTTTACTATCTAAAGAATACCGTTTGGAAATTTTCGGAGAAAAAAGTCCTGTTCGGTCCCATATTGGCCAAATCCGGGCACAGTAAGACCTAACTTCCGGCGTAATGACGGGCTGACGGAGCTCAAACAAGAGGAGATTTCAGGACCGTTGGCGAAAGCAGAAAATATTCTTTTACCAATCGTTTTCTACAATGCGGCTCGCGGAGGATGAGGATTCTATATCAATGGTTGAAAAGATTTTCCGCGTTTTTTCTCCAACAATATGGCTCGAAGAGGCATGAAACTGCTCTGCCAACGATCATGACCATGATTATGTCCTTCCAATTGTTTCCTCTTGCGTGGTGGAAGAAGGAGGAAATCGGTCTCGATGTCGATAGTTTTCCTCCTGCCGCTACTTTTCATTGAGTGTTCATTTTTGCTTATTATATGATCGAGGAAGCAACGGGACAAGACCTGGTGACCGGAACATGGTCCCTTACTTTTACGTTTACCACAGGCAACTTGTCCAAAGAGAAAAACAGTCTCAGATTGACCAAATCCGATCACAGGTAGAGGGAGATTCCGTCTCAATGGAGTATGTGGCGTTTCAACCGAGGTTGACCGGGTTTCAAACGGTAGGAGGATTCAGGACAGTAGGTGAAAGCTTTGACTTTGACCCATCGTTGTCCTCTAGTGCAGTTCAAGGAGAAGGAGGAGGCAATATTTACGGTCTCATCCGGGATTTTCCGGGTTTTACTTCAACTGTTCCTCTAGCGGCCATGATCATGATGATGTCCTCATTGAAGAAGGAGGCAATCGGTCTCGTTGCCGATTGTTTTTCTTCTTCGACACTGGTTTAATTTGGCCACAATTGATGATCGGATTTGCTGTTTCCCTTCCACTATTTTGGACCAATCCGGAAAGTCACCGGTTCTAGCATTTTTGTTTTTCTTTGCACTCTAAATATCAGGTTATGTTATCCGGCCTGTCCAAAGAATTTGTCCAAGTTCCGTAGAAAAAGAGAAGCCTGCTCCGTTTTAACGAATATAGTATTCATCGAGGGTTCATTTTTGGAGGAAGCAATAGGACGGGTTCTGATCCCGGAACATGGCCTCTTACTTTTGCAACAAGTGGAGCAGGAGGAGCAGAAGGAGCAAGAGGAGGAAGCTAGATTAGGTGGACATGACTTTTCGGGTAATCCTTCAACGTAGCGGGACGTAGAGGAATCAGTTAACCGGTCCACTGCATTTTTCTTCTTTGGTGTTTCAGAAGTAACTTGACCATTCTTGGCCGACGGAGCATGGTCCACGCTGAAGAAATGTCCAATTTCTGCTACTTATAAATTTCCTTGAAAATCCTCACCGTCAAAATTGTTTGTGTTTATGTTCAATTTGACATTTCTTTTTGACAAAGGTTCAAGGATCCACAACCCAGGTAAGGTCGCGTTAAAGTATTGACGAAATATTAATCAATCAACGAACTATTATAAGCTATTATTAGTCTATCGACCAAGTTGTCCTGCCCCTAGGGTTAAACACATTACTTGTACCGCTACATGTAGGTTGGATGCTGGGCCGACCTCCTCCCATGGAGGAGATCATCATCAACGAGGAAGTGGGCGCGCATCAGATGCAGGAAGAAATGGCTAATAGAGTAAACACGTACACTCAAACCCCGATGGTTTGACACCAACTGTTGTCAAACGAACGGGGTCACGTTTTAGTTTGACACCCCTTTTACACGAAGTTCACACACATTACCAAACGTTTGTTTTGATAGTGTGCGTGAGCGCTGTGTAAAAAGTGACAGTTCGTCACTTTTTAGTTTGACTTTGACCAACCAACGGGGTACAAACTAGAAAAGTGTCAAACGAAAAAGTGACCAACCACCGGGGGTTGAGTGTACTTGCGACGACCCTGACCAAAAGTATACAACACTTGCTGCTAGCAAACATGGTCGGTGGATTATCCGTACGGTCGGTGGTCCATGCACGTGATGATGCGTGAATCCGGAGGTACGAACGAACGGTACCGCCGAGAGATGTTCTGCCGCCTGGTATGGTCTGGTAAAGTACAAACCCCACTTCTAGACGAAGAACACTGCTGGCAATGTCGATGAACCTGTCGGTTGATGATCACGATGATCGCATATGTGTACGGGAAGGGGAGGAGGGAGGCGATCGCAAGTACCTAATTGAGTTTGAGTCGGCCAAACTGCACACTGGAATGAGCTTTTAAAGCTATATCATAGAAGGTAGGGGAACAGCATCTAATTCCAGCGTGCCTCTAATGTTGGCAGGTCAGAACTTTGACATTCAATTAAAGCTAATTAAAAGCGTTTTCAACTGAAATCTAGTGATAAATAGCTCAATAAGAAGTGAGCAAGCAAGTTTCTATCAAAAGTTTTGCAAAATTTGTTGTTTAAATAGTGAAAATCAGCAAATTGGATGGAGTTAGGAGCGAGTGCTTAACCTGCCAAAGATACGAGAACTTCCCCTACTTATTCTAATGAGTGATCGTTAATCTATGCGGCAGGCGAACGCAATGGGGGCGAACCGTTTGAATACACTGAAATCCCGATGATTTGACATTAGAGGTGGGCAAAACCGCTCTTTTTTTTAGCCGCTCATTTTCGTTCGCTCATTAAAAAGAACCGTTCAAAAGAGAGAAATCGTGTGATTTTAAAAGTTATTTCACATTGGACTTTTACAAATTATTTGATCAAAAAAAATTAAAACTGAAAATGAGAAGATGCCTTTGAAAACCATAGGTCTAGGCGGTCTCTATGTCAAGATTTCTACTCGAACCTAAACATTCGAGTAATTAAATGGCATCCAAACTTAAATCTAGGATGTTGGAAACATTGCTGTTAATTTTTATAAGCATGAAATATTTGAAATTGCATTTCCGATCCTCAAAAACAAATTTAGACCTACCTTTTTTTGGAAACTCAATAATTTATATTTATTACAAAAATCATGCCATCTTCAGCCGGTTCTTTCAAAAGACCAAAGTTAAAAAAGAATCGCGGTTCTTTCGCTCTTTTCAGTGAACCGGTTCTTTGAGCGGCTCGCTCTTTTGTACACCTCTATTTGACACCAATTGTTATGAAACAAACGGGGTCACTTTAGTTTGACACCTTCTTTACATAAAACTTACATTTACTACCAGCGATGGAATAATCATCATCAAAAGAAAATCATTAAATGTTCATCAAGAGAGAAAAAAAAATCCGAAGAGAGCATGCTCTCCTCTCTCGCGCACGAAAGATCGGTAAAAGAAATCTTTAAAAAAAAGTTCAAGATGGTATGTCAGAGAAATAACCGAAAGACATAGGACCAAACAATTTGAATGAGTTTTTGTATTGCTAGTGAAATCTGGAATAAGATTATTTTATTTTGTTTCGTAGATTTGTCGGCAAAATTGTCATAAATGTTCTCCCAAGGTGAACCTTCCATGAGGGCACCGGCAACTCCAGGTTGTGGCCACTACGGTCGAAATGTCAATTTTCATGTTCAGTATCAAAAACCATGAATTTTGATACCCATATTGCAACAACTCGTATGGTTCTGTAAATGTCCTCCCAGGTCCCGGGGGAACCTTTTTTGAGGGCACCGGCCACTCCAGGTTTTGGCCATCACTGTCGAAATGGCCATTATCATGTTCAGTATCAAAAACCATGAATTTTGATACCCATATTGCCAAAACTCGTATGGTTCTGTAAAAGACCCTCCGGGCTCCGGGGGAACCTGCTTCGAGGGCACCGGCCACTCCAGGTTGTGGCCACTACTGTCGGAATGTCAATTTTCATGTACAGTATCAAAAACCATGAATTTTGATACCCATATTGCAGCAACTCGTATGGTTCTGTAAATGTCCCCCCAGGCCCCGGGGGAACCTTCACTCCAGGTTATGGCCAACACGGTCGAAATGGCCATTTTTATGTTCAGTATCAAAAACCATGAATTTTGATACCCATATTGCCACAACTCTTATGGTTCTGTAAAAGTTCCCCCGGGCCCGGGGGAACCTGCTTTGAGATCACCGGCCACTCCAGGTTGTGGCCAACACTGTCGAAATGGCCTTTTTCATGTTCAGTATCAAAAACCATAAATTTTGACACCAATATTGCAACAACTCGTATGGTTCTGTTAAAGGCCCTCCGGGCCCCGGGAGAACCTTCTTTGATGGCACCGGCCACTCCAGGTTGTGGCCAACACTGTCGAAATGGCCATTTTCATGTTCAGTATCAAAAACCATGAATTTTGACACCAATATTGCAACAACTCGTATGGTTCTTAAAAAGGTCCTCCGGGCCCCGGGGGAACCTTCTTTGATGGCACCGGCCACTCCAGGTTGTGGCCAACACTATCGAAATGGCCATTTTCATGTTCAGTATCAAAAACCATGAATTTTGACACCAATATTGCAACAACTCGTATGGTTCTTAAAAAGGTCCTCCGGGCCCCGGGGGAACCTTCTCTGATGGCACCGGCCACTCCAGGTTGTGGCCAACACTATCGAAATGGCCATTTTCATGTTCAGTATCAAAAACCATGAATTTTGATACCCATATTGCCACAACTCTTATGGTTCTGTAACAGTTGGCCATTTTTCATGAGAACCGCCGCATCATAGTGACTTCAACGCGGTCTGCTTTGCTCAAATTTCCTCCTTCTGCTGCCGGTGGTTCTTCCTTCTGGTTACTGGTCCTCTTCTTCTATTGGCCGCTGCTGCTGCTGCTGCTCCGCGCCGGTCCGACGTGCACAGTTCGAGTGCTCGTTCCAAAATGACTTGCTTTTGCGAAATTTTCTGCTTAAATAGCGGCAGAGCCGGAGAACGGCACAAAAGGGGCGCGGTCTCGAATGCATACGCTCGTTCTGATTGGTCATCTGTCCGATTTGTACTGAAAAATTACTCATTTTGATTGTATGTTTTAAGTGCTTTAACTATGTTTAGTCAAACTATTAATCTTCTCATTGAAAAGTGCCGGCGACAAAATTGGGCGAAAAGTTCACCGCCCGGAGATCGCGAGTTGGCGCGAGCGAATGAACACCACGAAAAAAGATTCGGGGGTGCATTGGGGTTAAATGATCATTTCGTCATTCGGTTTAATTAAAAAATAATTTTTTTTTCGTAAATATCGCTACTTTGATGCAATGTAATTAATTTTTACAGTAAATTAGGCATTGTTACATCAAATTTGACCTTTCAAACGCACTAGAATGGCCAAATTTTAAAACATCAATGTTTGCCAATTTGACCGTTTTACCCCCAATTCCCCTTGTAGAA